>NW_028146740.1:8694880-8877380 GCF_055883805.1 Amblyomma maculatum
TCCATTTACGAAGAGATGCAGCAGGACTTTTAGCCACTGAATCATGGTGATTGCAGCGCTCTTTGTGGTGTGACCCTAACCATCAGTACCGACCTCTTCACCGAATAGATCGCACTTGCGTCTTTTGAACTCCTCACCATTTGAACAGGATGCCACCGCAGCTGTCTGCAACAAATTCGCTTGAATGTGTCATACACAAACTACTTTTTACATAAAATAGGTATACTCAGCAGCCCTCTGTGCTCTACACGTGATGTGTCTGAAGAATTCGAACATTTCGTGACCTCCTCTCAAAGATTTACTGCACATCGCCGGACACTGCATAATAATTTAGGCTTAGCGTCTTGAACATGACCTCGGTCCTTTGTGCGACGGGGTGTCGGCTGCGCGAGTTACAAATGCCTTATTAACTTATCTCCAGGACACAGGGTTGATCTAGACCGCTTAACATTCATCTATGTGTGATTATGTGCATGTGAAAGTGTGCGACACCGATTATTATCATTCTCCTCTCCCATCCACACTTTGTTACCCTTATCCCTCAACCCTCATCAGGAGCAGCATGCTAGGCTCACTACCAGGCAGGCATCTGTTGCCATTAAAAATTATATATATTGCTGGGCTACCCCCCTTACGGACAGATATGGCGCAAGCAGATGGTTCAACGCAGCCCACGCCAGCAGCTCACCCGGCCACCGCACAGCCTTATCGAGAACCCCGGCACTTCTATGTCAAGACCGGGGAAGACATGGATGACTGGCTCACCCACTACAATCGGGTGAGCAAATACAACCGCTGGGATACGAATATCAAGTAGGCGAATGAGGTATTTTTTCTTGAAGAAACTGCGCTAACATCATTTGACAATCATGAAGCATCCCTTTCCACCTGGGATCGCTTCATAGAAGAAATTAGAGCGGGATTTGGCGATGCCGATGCTCGAAAAAAGAGTGCCGAACAGACTCTGGCTCAACGAGCGCAAGTACCGGGGGAGACCTGCACAACTTGCATAGAAGAAGTCCTCAAGCTGTACAGAATAGTTGATGCTCGGATGACTGAGGAAGACAGAGTGGGTCATCTCGTAAAAGGAACAGCGCAAGACGTGTACAACTTTCTTATCTGCAAGGACGATTTGAATACCACCGCTGATGTAACACGACACTGCCGCACGTTTGAATGTTTGAAGCGACGCCGTCATTCCGAAGTTTGGTCGGTTGCTTAATGTGACAACTGTCGCCAGTGTGGATGTGTCTGAAACGACAAACCTGGCAGATACAATTCGCCAAACCTATTCTTCCTTCAACAAGGACCGCGGGAAATGCGTGATGCAATTCTTGGACTCGATTTTCTGGAACGTATGGGGCTACTCTCGACTTTCGCAACGTAGACATTTTTGTGAGCACAGGAATTGAATCGGATTTGCGTGAAAATTCGCGGACCAGTCTTAGCACGCTTTCGGTTTCGAACGACATAGTCATTCCTGCTATGTCAGCAGAGTTTATACAAGTTGTTAGTTCAAGCTGTGCCAGTGATGCGTTCGACGCTGTGGTTAAACCACTCACTTTCAACTGCGCGAAGAAAAGTATTCTGATTCCTCGCTGCGTCATCTCAGTCATAAATGGCCATTCTTCTTTGTGGACGACTAACTGCTCTAAAGAACCTGTTGTATTACCACGTGGCCTAAAACTTGCCAACTTTGACGAAGACACTTTTAAGTCAGTGGCCGTGCTCAGCCTAGTCAATTCCCAGCCTACCGCATGCGCAGAAAAAGATGAGACAAAATTTCTTGCTATGATTAACAAATCCCTGCCAACAAGTGACCGTCACAGTTAAGTGGAAGTTCTGGCGTAACATACTGCGGCTTTCGCTTTCTCTCGGGACTCGCCACCACGGATTCCCATTTCCCGTACTCAGCACCGAATCAATACTGGGACTGCTGATCCAATCCGTCAGAAGCCTTATCGTGTATTCCCATCAGAGCGCAAAACAATCAAAGAACAAGTTCGTGACATGCTGCATAAGGGCATCATTCAGGAATCGTCTAGTCCGTGGGCTGTCCCTGTGATTCTAGTCAAAAAGAAAGATGGCACATGGCGATTTTTTGTTGATATCGACGGCTGAATACTGTTACCAAGAAGGACGTGTATCCCTTGCCACGTATTGATGACGCCATTGATTGCTTACATTCCGCCTCCTATTTTTCCTCAGTTGACCTGCGATCAGGCTATTGGCAGATCCCCATGCACCCGGAAGATAAAGAAAGGACTGCATTCATTACCCCAGACGGGCTGTATGAATTTAATGTGATGCCGTTTGGATTATGTAATGCTGCAGCCACGTTAAAAAGATTCATGGATACAGTTTTGCGCGAACTGAAATGCCACATTTGTATGCGTTATTTGAACGATGTAGTGATATTCGCGACTACTTTTTATGAACACAATAGTCGATTAGAGATTGTCTTGGAGTGTATTGAGAAAGCTGGTCTGGTACTCAATTCGAAGAAATGTCGTTTTGGAGAGCGCAGGACTGGGGTACTTGGGCATTTCATAGACAAGGATGGAATCAGGCCTGATTCGAAAAAGATCGGAGCTGTCACTTGTTTTAAACCGCCGAAATTGTTTAAACAGCTCAGGAGTTTTGTGGGACTTTGCTCCTATTTTTGGCGTTTTGTTCCGAGGTTTGCTAACCTAGCATATCCCCTTACTTCTCTTCTGCAAAACGATGTGCCTTTCAAGTAAACTGCCGATTGTGACAGCGCCTTTAGTCAGTTAAAATTTATTTTGACATCAGGACCAGTACTACGCCACTTCTGTCCATCAGCTCCAACAGAACATCACACTGACGCCAGCGCAGTTGGAGCTGGTGCTGTGCTCATACAACGTCACAATGGCGATGAACATGTTGCATGTGCAAGCCGTTCTTTGAGCAAGGCTGAGCTAATTACACAGTAACTGAACAGGAATGCTTAGCTGTTGTATTCGGTGTGCAACGGTTTAGGTCATATCTTTATGGATATGCATTAAAATTGTGACGGACCATTATTCCTTATGTTGCCTTGCAAACCTTTGTGACCCCTATGGACGCCTTACGCGGTGGGCTTTGTGCCTTCAAGAATTCAATTTTACTGTGTCTTATAAGAGCGGTCGTAAGCACAGTGATGCTGACTGCCTGTCACGGTTTCCACTTGAAACTACCGATTGCGACAATGAAGTCTTGCATGAATATATAGCAGCTATCTCTACAATTGTCCCTGATATTGGTGAATTCAGGATTGCGCAGCGAAACGACAACCAGTCGGCGCCGCTTTTTGATGCAGCAAGTTCCCGGATCCCTACGACCTCATTCTGCATTCGTGACAGTGTACTATACAGGAAGAACTACTCGTCGGTAGGTGCGCTGCTTCTTCTGGTAGTTCCTACAAGTCTTAGGTGTCAGGTTCTTCGGGCAATGTACGACGATGCCACAGCTGGACACTTGGGTTGCGCGAGGACATTTCACAGGACTAAGCAGCGTTTTTCTGCTTCTGGGAAAGAGAGCAATGGTTAGCCTTGACCGCCTAGTAAAGAGCAGAGACATTAGTCTGCCAACCAAGATCCGTATAACTCGTGCTATGTCTTTCCAGTTGTGATGTATGGATGCGAGAGTTGGACTGTGAAAAAGGCTGACCGCCGAAGAATTGACGCGTTTGAATTGTGGTGCTGGCGAAGACTCTTGAGAGTTCCTTGGACTGCCAGAAGATCAAATCAGTCAATATTGTCGACCATAAACCCTGATTGCTCAATGGAGGGTCAAATTCTAAAGTTAAAGCTCAGCTACTTTGGTCATCTGATGAGCAGAGAGGAGTCGCTGGAGAAAGGTTTGATGTTGGGAAAGGTTGAGGGTCGCCGGAGAAGGGGTAGGCAGCGAACGCGATGGTTAGATGGCATCCTCGAGGCACTGCAGATGAAGTTATGTGATGTTAGGAAGATAGTGAAAGACCGGAAAGTGAGGCGCGACATGGTCCATAGGGTCACAACGAGTCGGACACGACTGAATGACTGAACTGAACTGAACTGAAGCAACGTTTTTATTGGCCGAAGATGCGTCAAACTACTCAACGTTATGTGGCCAGCTGCCTCCAGTTCCAGCGTTTCAAGGACCCAACCTGCTCACCGCCGGGTCATCTTCAGCCTATAACGCCGCCACGAACCCCATTCGAACAGGCGGGAATTGATCTTCTAGGACCGTTTTTCCGTTCCTCCAACGAAAACCGCTGGGCCATAGTGTGCGTAGACTACCTTACGCGGTACCGTGAAACTGCTGCTATACCGTCAGCCACTAATCCTGATGTCTCGGCGTTCCTCCTACGGTCCATCATTCTTCGACATGGGCCTCCTCGTGTGTTAATAAGCGATCGTTGCCGACAGTTTACGGCAGTAGTAGAAGAACTTCGCCGCTGCTCTTCTCATTTTCGCCATTCAACTTCTTACCACCCACAAACAAACGGTCATACCGAACGCACCAATCGGACGCTTAGCAATATGCTCGCAATGTATGTCGACTCCCGCCACAAAAACTGGGATGAAGTCCTTTCGTTTATAACGTACGCATTTAACACTGCTAAGCACGAAACGACAGGCTACTGTCCGTTTTTTCTTCTTTATGCACGACCTCCACGAAGCACTTTGGACACGTTTCTACCTTTCTCACTCCCTGCTGAAACTTCACTAGCGCATACTTTTTCTTTGGCTGAAGAAGCTCGTCGACTCGCTAGACTTCGCACTCTAGCCTCCCAGGAACGCTACAAGCAACGCTGCGACAAGCGTCATCAAGATATCAATTATGCCCCTGGGTACTTGGTGTGGCTTTAGACGCCGTTGCGTAAGCGCGGCTTGTGTCACAAACTGTTGCACTACTACACTGGCCCTTTCGTTGTACTGGAACGCCTCAGCGCAGTAAGCTTTGTAGTCTCTCGCCTGACCACCAAAGGGCGTCGTTCTTGGAAGATATATATATATATATATATATATATATATATATATATATATATATATATATATATATATATTGTAGGGGTGTGCTTATTCGGTAAACCCAGATAGATCCAGCCGCTCAGGAGGGACTCGCAGCGGAGCTTCAGGCGTGGCGAAAGAGCAAGGCAGCGAACAACTTCTTCGTCCTTGAGAGCGGCAGCACGCGACGCATGTCAGTGGTTATATCGATGAAGATTACCACATTACAGTTTCCCCCCCGGGCAGAGAAGGAGCCATCCTGGCGACTCATGGTGCCGAAAGGACAGACGGATCGTAGTAGGGCTTGATTCGGTCCACATGAACTACTTCGCGTCCACGGCGACGCAAGTCCGCAGATGGCGTAACGGGCTCAACTACGTAGTTCACAGGAGATGTTTTTTGAAGGACTCGGTATGGACCGTGATACCGAGCAAGAAGCTTCTTTGACAGGCCGGCGGTTGTGGCAAGAACCCAGAGCCACACCAGAGAGTTGGGCGCATATGAAGGCGCCTCACCAGTGTCACGATGGTGTTTTTGTTGCCACTGATTTTCCTTTGTAAGCGAACGGGCGAGCTGACGGCATTCTTCTGCGTACTGGGCGGCGTCCGAGAGTGGCGTCGATTCAGAAACATCGGGGCGGTAGGGAAAAAGCGCGTCCATTGTGCAGGTTGGCTCGCGCCCGTGAAGAAGAAAGAAGGGAGAGAATCCAGTGGTGGTCTGTATCGCAGTGTTGTACGCGTAGGTTACGAAGGGAAGAACGTGGTCCCAGTTGGAATGAGCGTCGTTGACGTACATGGCCAGCATGTCACTTAGAGTACGGTTGAAGCGTTCTGTCAGGCCATTCGTCTGAGGGTGGTAAGAAGTAGCGGGGCGATGAATGATGCCACATTCTTTCAGTAGGGCCTCGAGAGCGTCGCACAAGAAAACGCTTCCGCGGTCACTGAGCAGTTCCTTCGGAGTCCCGTGGCGAAGAATCAAGTTGTTGAGAATGAACAAAGCAACGTCTCTTGCAGAGGCAGAGGGTAACGGTGATATTTCAGTGTAGCGAGTCAGATGGTCTACTGCCACAATAATCCACCGGTTTCCAGCAGGAGTAGTAGGAAGAGGGCCATAGAGATCTATGCCAACGCGGTCAAACGGACGAGCAGGGCAGGGTAACGGCTGCAACGAAACAGAGGACTTCTGAGGAGTTTTTCGGCGTTGACAAGATTCGCAAGCGCGCACCAAATGTCGTACGAAGCGGTACATTCCACGCCAGTAAAATCGCAGACGTAGGCGCGTGTAGGTTTTTAATACGCCACCGTGAGCACATTGTGGGTCACCATGGTACGCAGCACAAATGTCGGCACGGAGATGACGCGGGATGACTAAAAGCCACTTCCGTCCATCAAGCAAATAATTGCGGCGATAGAGAAGACCGTCACGAATGGAGAAGTGGTGGGCTTGGGCGGACGAGCGCTTTGGATGAATGACCGGGAGTAGGACTTGAGAGAAAATCCAAAAGTGCATTGATCCAGGGGTCATTCCGCTGCTCGGTAGCCATGTCGATAGTGGTAAGAGTCGACAAATCGTAGGCACAGACGTGGTCAGACGAAGTATCTCTAGGCAATGGCGAGCGGGAAAGAGCATCCGCGTCCCTATGCTTCAGGCCTGATCGATAAATGACATGAATGTCAAACTCCTGGAGACGAAGAGCCCAGCAAGCAAGGCGACCGGATGGGTCTTTCAGAGAGGCAAGCAAGCACTAAGCGTGGTGATCGGTCACAACGTAAAACTGTCGACCATACACATAAGGACGAAATTTTCCGATAGCCCAAATAATGGCCAAACATTCCCTTTCTGTGACTGAATAATTAGATTCTGCCTTTGTCAATGTTCCGCTGGTGTATGCCACAACATACTCGCTGTAACCAGGCTTACGTTGGGTAAGGATGGCACCAAGCCCAATACCACTGGCATCAGTGTGGATCTCCGTAGGCGCAGCCGGATCAAAGTGGCGTAGAATGGGCGGCGAAACCAAAAGGCGGCGTAAAGTGTCGAAGGCTTTATCGCAGGCTGGAGTCCAGGCGGAAAGGTCGGAGCTGCCGGCAAGGAGCTGGGTCAGAGGAGCGATGATAGAGGAGAAGTTCAAGATGAAACGCCGAAAGTAGGAGCAGAGGCCGATAAAGCTCCGAAGCTGCTTCAGGGAGGTTGGCTTCGGGAACTCTGCAACTGCGCGAAGTTTGGTGGGGTCGAGAAGAATGCCTTCCTTAGAGACTACGTGGCCTAAAATTGTGAGCTTTCGAGCGGCAAAGTGGCACTTCTTCAAATTCAACTGAAGCCCAGCGTCGGCGAGACACGTGAGGACACGCTTTAGGCGGAGGTGAGAAGAAACGTCGGTAGAAAAAACTACAATGTCATCCAGGTAGCAAAGACCGGTCTGCCACTTCAGTCCACGAAGAACAGTGTCCATCAGGCGCTCGAAAGTAGCTGGGGCATTGCAAAGGCCAAAGGGCATAACGTTGAACTCGTATAATCCATCCGGTGTTATAAAGGCAGTTTTCGAGCGATCATTATCAGCCATCGGTACCTGCCAGTAGCCGGAGCGCAAATCCAAAGAGGAGAAATACTCGGCTCCCTGTAAACAGTCCAAGGCGTAGTCGATTCGCGGCAAAGGATATACATCTTTGCGCGTGATTTTGTTAAGCCTACGGTAATCGACGCAAAACCGGATGGAACCATCTTTCTTGGTGACCAAAACAACCGGAGAAGCCCATGGACTGTTAGATGGCTGTATGACGCCCCGGCGAAGCGTGTCTTCCACGTTGTCAGCAATGACTTGGCGCTCAGAGGCCGACACGCGATAAGGACGCTGTCGTAAAGGTGCGTTTGTACCAGTGTCGATTGCGTGCGCAACGACAGACGTGCGACCCAGAGCAGTGTGAGGAAGGTCGAAGGCAGAAATGAAGTTCTGTAGAAGAGCAGCGAGTTGATCGCGTTGTGCGGGTGGAAGATCTGCGTCAATAGCTTGTTGAAGAACATCGCGTGGTGTCGAAGCGGTCGCTGTATCGCAAGAGCTGAGCACATTAACGTCTAATGAAGTAGGCGTTGCAGGAAGAGTATTTACAAGCGCGGGATCAAGTTCTTCAATACGACCGAGACACTCGCCGCGTAGCAGGACGGACGGGCACGAAAATGGATTTGAGACGTACATTGCACTAAGGCCATCTTCGAACTTGAGGACAGCAAATGGAAGCAGGAGGCAGGGATGGCGTGAAGCGGCGTCGGAAGGTGTGAAGAAGACAGTCGAACTAATAACGCTTTCGCAGGAGATTGGAACGAGGGCAGCAGAAAATGGAGGAATGTCTGTGTCATTGGCGACGAGGAGTTTTGCAGGCCGGGTAGGGACGTCACACAAGACGGTATCACAAAGAGGTAAAAAGGAAACTTCCGCGCGGGCGCAGTCAATAACAGCATGATGAGTGGAAAGGAAATCGTAGCCCAGGATGATGTCGTGTGAGCAGCGAGACAGTACAATAAACTCGATGGTGTATAAGACGTCTTCGATGAGAACACGGGCCGTGCACGCCGCTGAGGGATGAATGCGCTGTGATGAGGCGGTGCGAAGCGAAAAGTCGGAAAGTGCGGTGGTCACCTTACGAAGACGACGGCAAAGAGCTTCACTGATGACGGATACGGCAGCGCCCGTGTCGACAAGAGCGAGTACTGCGACGCCGTCGACAAACACTTGAATTACGTTAGTGGGAGAACAGCGAGGACTTGAAGAGTTCGAACCAAGCGCAGTTCTTGCCCCGGGAACTGCGACTGTTAGTTTCCCTCAACAATGCCGGTATAACGTCGGAGTGGGGACGGGGAACGGCGACGAGGGGAATGTGATCGGCGAGTTGTGCACGTTTGATTGTCACGAGATACAAAGTCGGAACTGGGCGGATTTCTCGGCGAGGGCTGGTCTGTATTGTAGGAGTAGTTCCATAGTTCAGGTCGAGAAGGTGGAAGGCGTTGGCGGCAAAGGCGTGCGACATGGCCCGGCAGCCCGCAAGAGTAGCAGATTGGCCGGTTGTCCGCGGTACGCCAAGGGTTCGTAGGGCGTTGGCGTACCCTTGGAATAGGGACATGGAATGCAGACCCAGGCAAAGGCGAAGGAAGGTTGGAAGGAGCGGCCTGGTAGGAAAGAGATGCTGATGGCATGAGCGGCCTGGCCGCAACTTGGCCGTAAGTCAGTGGGGCTGGGCGGCAGCACAGGGCTGGGCGGGAGCATGGAGCTGGGCGGAAGGACATCAGCAATGTGATCTTGAACGGCACGCCGTATGGTAGGGGCCAAGGACGGAGCCGTCAGGAGCAAGGCGGCCAGTATCCTGTAACTGAGGGACCAGCGATAGCTGGCGGGCGACCTCTTCTCGAACAAAGGCTTTGATTTGCTGAAGTAAAGGGCTGTCCTCTGATGGGGTAGAACCGCCCAGCGCTAGTGTAGAGATGGCGCCGTCTCTAACACCGGACCGCCGGGTAGAAGCGCGCTTCTTACGAAGCACGTCGTAGCTCTGGCAAAGCTTGATCACGTCACTCACCGTGGCAGGATTTTTTACCCAGAGCAATTGGCACGCGTCGTCAGAGATGCCTTTCATGATGTTTTCGATCTTATCCGCTTCGATCATTAGCGGATCGACACGCTTGCATAGGTCCACGATGTCCTCTATATAACTAGTGAACGACTCTTCGACTTGCTGAGTGCGCTCACGCAAGCGTTGTTCTGCCCTCATGGTTGCGAAACCAGAGGTTCGCCACGTCAGTCAGATAAAAGATTACATTGCTTAGCTTGATAGCGTCGTCCCATCTGTTGTAGCTACTGACGCGCTCATATGCCGACAACCAATCGTCGACGTCCTGGTCGGCTGTGCCACTGAAGAGGCACGGATCCCGCTGCCGTAGAGCTCCAGAACACAGCACGGTGGTTGGGAGGGGCGACGATGTCGAGGCACTGTCGTCCGGCATGCTGGAAGCAGAGGGTAATGTGCGGCTTCTTAGTTCCAGGGTGGACGGGAACGTACCCAGCAGCACCTCCACCAATTCTAGGAATGTGCTTATTCGGTAAACCCAGATAGATCCAGCCGCTCAGGAGGGACTCGCAGCGGAGCTTCAGGCGTGGCGAAAGAGCAAGGCAGCGAACTTCTTCGTCCTTGAGAGCGGCAGCACGCGACGCATGTCAGTGGTTATATCGATGAAGATTACCACACTACAATATATATATATATATATATATATATATATATATATATATATATATATATATATATATATATATATATATATCCGTTTCCAAGGACGCGGGATCGAATCCCGGTCTCGGCGGCAGCTTTTCGATGGAGGCGAAAAGCAAGGCGCCCGTGTGCTGTGCGATGTCAGTGCACGTTAAAGAACCCCAGGTGGTCGAAATTTCCGGAGTCCTCCACTACGGCGTCTCTCATAGCCTGAGTTGCTTTGGGACGTTAAACCCCACAAACCAACCAACCATCTTCTCTGATGGCATATTCTGGGTCCTGCCTAGACTGACGCATACGCTCCGTTTCTCTGGCGGCAAGTGCTCGGTCCTGCCTGGCCTGACACCTCCACTCCGTTTCTCTGGCAGCATATGCTGGGTCCTGTCTAGCCTGACAAATACACTTTGCTTCTTTGGTGGCATTTGCTGGATCCTACCTAGCTTGACACACACCCCTTTTCTAGAGGCTTACGTGTGGTTCTGCCAAGTCTGACACATACACGCCGCTTATTTGGTGACATATGCTTTGTCCTGCCTACCCCTACACATACACTCCAATCCTCTGGTAGCATATTCTGGGTCCTCCCTAGCCTAACACATCCACACCGCTTCTCTGGCAGCATATGCAGTGTCCTGCGTAGCTTGACGCATGCACTCCGCTTGCAATTACGGCATAGGTATTGTCCTGCCTATCTGGACGCATGCACTGGGCCTCTCTAGTGGCTTATGCTGTGCCCAGCCTAGACTGGCACATACAGTCCGCTTTTACGCCGACAAATACTGAGTCATCTGACGAACTCCGGCGCTGCATGATTATAAACAAACACAATACACACACAAGAGAAATAAACCAAGACGTTACCACAGATGATGCACTCGCTACCAACTGTCTGTTTTTGTGGTACGAAGAAGAAGAATGCATCAAAAAAACGTGTGGTTACAATATGATGAAGAAAACAAACGATTCAGAAATAATGCGAAGAAATTCAGAATGAAAGAAGTTAATGAAAAGAAAACGAAAACAATGACAAATTAGGTCTAACGTCTTGTGAAATTGTCCAAAGGTCTTGTCACATTGTCCAAACGGAGAAGTATCACCTCCTTGCTGTTGAGCGCGCCCGACAGTACACTCACGCATTCCCCTTCTTCCACTGAAATCATCTTGAATGCTTCAATAACCTCTTTTTTAAAACTGTCTTTTGCGCCTGCCAGCACCTTGGTTTCGCTGAACCTTGGTACACAATGGGTGCCCCTCACATCCTATTGATCGTCATCCGTTTTACAACGAGAGCAATGGGTCGCCAAGTTTCCTGGAGCAGACAATGCGGCACACAAATTTCTGTGTTCGCTTAGCCTTTCATTGATGCATCGGCCTGTTTGCCCCACATAGGTCTTCCCACATGTCAGAGTGACCTTCTACATGACACCCGTGCGGCATTTGACAAAGCGTTCCCTGCGCTGTACTCCGTATCCTTCCTTAGTCTCTCGTTTCATTCACCTACCTGCACATACTTTCTAACTTGTTCAGTGCGGACAGCACGACCCTAATTTCGAATCGGCTGGCTATCTTCTTAAGACTGTGTGATATGCCACGTACGAAGGGCAAGACAACAGCCTATCTTCACTTTTCACTCTCTTTACGTTCTCTTGTTCGGGGTCGCATATTTTTCAGACAGCTTTCAGCCGCAGATATCAGCATGCTCCTCGGATATCCGCTTCGTTTCAACCTCTCAATCTGTATGTTGACACTGTCGCCCATCAAGTGCGGGAAGAATTTCATCAGCGCCTGCCGTAAACCTGAGATAGCCAGCCCCCGTCTAATCAATTTAGTATGATCGGAGTTTTATGGAAGAAGGCGTTTTGCCCCTCGTGTCCTATAAAACCATATGTGTGGTCTTCGTGAAGCACAAGTCTTATATCCAGGTACTGGATCTGTACATTTTCTGGTTGCTCAAAGGGGAATTCAAGCCCAGGATGTGCTTTAGGGAATAGAGCCACAATGCTCTCAACCCTGCTCTCTTTGCAATCTTCATATGGCAGGCAAACCAAAAACTCATCGACATATCGAAATGCCTGAGCAACTCCAGCTTCATTCATGTGATTAAAAAGTGTCCTATCGCCCATAGCAAGAAATAGGGCACTCAATATAGGAGCTATTGAAGATTCTATGCAAATTCCATCTTTTTGCTCCAAAACACTTCCCTCAAACTCAACATACAAGGACCGGAGGTGGAGCTTCAACAGATCTAACACCCGATCAGTGCTCATTCCCCTTTCATTCTGAAACTTAACTGCACCATAGACATCTATTGCTTTTTCGACAGCGATGATGGCTAAATGCTATGAAATGTAGTGATACAAATCTTTTGCGTCAACAGAAAAACACTTGATAGGCGCGGCCTGTTGAAGAAATCCAATCTTCGTACCACAAAAACAGACAGTTGGAAGCGAGCGCATCATCTCTGTTAACGTTTTGATTTAATTCTCTTGTGTGTGTAGTGTGTTTGTGTATAACCATGCAGCACCGGAGGTCGTAGGAGTCGTATAGCCAACTAGCCTGCTCGCAAGTACTACTGGGTGCTGCCTAGCCTCTTACAAACACTCCGCTGCTCTGGCAGCATGTGCTGGGTCTGTTTACGCTGACACACACACGCCGCCTCTCTGGTGGCATATTTTGGGTCCTGCCAAGCCTGCTTCTCTGGCGGCATATGCTGCGTCCTGCTTAGGGTGACACATACACTCCGCTTCTCTGGCAGCATATGATAGGTTCTGCTTAGCCTGGTGCATACATTCCGTATCTCTGGCGCCATATGCAGGGTCGTGCCTAGCCTGACGCATACACGCCGTTTTTCTGGCGGCATACGCTGGGTCTTGCCTAGAGTGACGCCTTATCTCCGCTTCCCTTTGCGGCATATTTTGGGTCCTGACTAGCTCGACACATATAATCGGCCTCTCTGCTGCCTTATGCTGGGTCCTGCCTAGCCTGACACGTCCACTCAGCTTCTCTGGCAGCATATGCTGGGTCCAGCGCACCTTGAAGCCTACACTCTGCTTCTCTGGCGGCATATGCTGAGTCCTGCCTAGCCTGACACACACTCCGCGTCTTGGGAGGCATATGCTGGGTTCTGCCTAGCCTGACGATAGCATCCGCTTTTCTGGCGCCATATGCTATGTCCTGCCTAGCCTGGTACATCCACACCGCTTCTCTGGCAGCATAGGATGCGTCCTGCGTAGCCTGATGAATACACTCCACTTCCCTTTGCGGGTTATACAGGGTCCTGCATTGCTTGACGCATATACTTGGCCTCTCTGGAGGCTTATACTGGGTCCTGCCTAGCCTGAAATATACACCCGCTCGCTTTTTAGGCGGAATATGCTGGGTTCCGCCTAGTCTGACACATCCACTCCGCTTCTCCGTCAGCATATGCAAGGTCCTGCGCACCCTGAGGAATAAATCATGGAAGATATTATTTCATTTTTAAGACTAATAACACACTAAGCAATTTTCAGCATGGCTTTTGTCATGGCTTCTGTACTCTAACGCAACTAAGTTAATTCGTTCATGGTATCAGCGGTTCTCTCAGTATAAGTTACCAGGTTTATACTATATACATATACTTTGCAAATGACTTGGATACAGTTTTTCACCCAAAACTAATGTTTTAGCATTCCGCTGTACTAAAGAACTCGTGCCTGGTTAATTGGAAATCAGACTTTCTTTCCTAGCGCTCCCAGTACGTACAGCTGAGCTCTACCAATTCATCTTTATTTATAGTCACATCTGGGGTTCACCAGGGCTCTATCCTGGGTCCTCTTCTATTTATATTTATAATAAAAATAGGCCGATCATCGCTTTAGTAAACTGACGCCTTAATGCCGACGGCTGTGTCTTATATCGAACCATTCAATTCAAAGTTGATCATGTTATCCTTAATGCTTCATTCGCTGATTTGTGCGACTGGCCAAATACATTTCAAATAATACCAAAGCACACTACCAGCATCCTTCGTTTTCACATATTTCAGCAAGCTCCTTCATCAGGTGTTCTACCACACGATTTGAAAGCGGGCAAAGTCATTCCGGTTCCAAAGCATGGTCCGTCATCTTTACGTCATAATTACCGGCCCACACAAATCACGAGAATTCCTTCAAAGCTTATGGAGCATGTTATATTTTCATATTCTCACGTGGGGGTGACCAGGGTCGATGACACAAATGAAGAGTTGGTGATTGCACTGAAGAAGCTTTTTATTGGGCTGACTTCTGCCCGCAAAAGAACTAAGCAACTCGGCGGCGGCGATAGCAATAAACGTGCTCGTCGATCGTCGAACAAAGAATGCCCGTCGCACTCCTCAACGCTCAATTTAAAGTATTACAAGCACTAGCTGGAACAGTGTAGAAAGACACGAGTGGCCGGAATCTTCGAGACAGATCTCGGTGCATCTTGCGCTGCAACAAAACTGATAAAAGTGCGTCTCGCGACATCGAGCATTAACAAACAAAGAATACAGAACTGATACGCGATCTAGAATCAGAGTAATAAGGCCGCATGCCGGCGGCTGTAAAAAAAAACAAAATACCGTTTTGAAGGTTTCGCGGCAATATATTATGAAATTCCTTGTATTCGTCAATTTTTCCATCCTAGTCAACATCACTCAATTTGCACTGTTCATAACGACTTAGGTTTCAGTATTGATCTTAAAATTCCAGTTGATGGGTTGCTTTTACATTTCGAAAAGTCTTTCAACAAGGTTCCTCATAAATGGCTTTTGCTAACACTTGCTCGTTTTAAACCTAACAATTATGTGTTTGCTTGAATTCAGAATTTTCTTACAAAACGGCAACAGTTCGTCCTGGCAATTAAAAGTTCTCCTGCGCCGGTTACACCTGGGGTGCACCAGGGCACTGTCCTTGGTTCCCTTGTTTTCCTTATTTACATAAATGACCTACTATGAAACCTCCGCCTTAAGGACCGAATGTTTGCCGACGACTGCGTTATCTATCGCTCGTTAACAAGTAGTAATGACCTCCAAGTTCTTCCATTTCAATTTGACTTTGAAGGAGTAATAAGTTGGTTTAACAAATGACTAATGTCCTCAAACACGACAAAAACATCAGTATTATATTTTCAATAACGTCACTGCCTTTTCAAAATACTTAATCCCAGAAATCACTTGCGTATCAATATATAATTATTTAGGTATTAATCTAAGAGGCGATCTAAACTCCCCCCATCACGTAACGCAGATTACTAACGAAGCAAATCGTCTGGTCGTATATTTTAGGCGAACACTGCGCTTAGCACCTCAATCAGTGAAATTACTGGCTTAATATATTTCCGTCCAACAGGTGAATATGCCAGTGCTGTTTGGGACCCTCCGCAATGTACAATACTAACATTCTCGAAGCAATACAAATGGAGCAGCAAGGTTTATCCTCTTATCATGTAAGTGTCACGGAACTAAAACGCACTGCTGACCTTACGAACTTAGCAATCTGTCGTAACATCGCAAGACTGCCTTTTTCACAAGATTTATCATCATCCCCTCGTAATGTTTATCACCATCCCTGCCGATTGCACACCCATTCGCACCGGTCACGAGAAGACCGTCTATCCTCCAACCGGCCGGACTTCTGCGCATCTGTTCATTTTTTGTTCGCACCGCAAAAAGACTGGAACGACTTGTCCAACACCGTTGTACTTCATACCGACCCATTCTCCTTCAAATAATCCATAGAAAGTTTGTGTACCTAAACTCATTTCCTCATTTAATAATCCTGGAATGGGGCCTTTGAGGCATTAATAAATAAATAAAATGAATATTACTTTTTTAAAACCGTCTGTGTGTTATTTTTACGCCGCTCGTGCCCTTCCTTCTTCTCATACTCATATAATATGGTCAACGTACACAGAGTGTACGAATACAAGTGCCTCGGTCTTTTGCTAACAAACGAAATGTATTAGTCACAACACATTGATGTCATTTGTACTAAGGCCCTTAAAATATTAGGACACATACATCGCACTTTGTGCGTTGGTCCTGATGACACCAAGTTACTACATATAAAACACTCATTCGCCCCATCCTTGAGTACGTTTGTGTTGTGTGGAATCCTTGTAAACTGTGTGACATTAACAAACATGAATCTGTACAGAAGGCATACATTTGTTTGCAGGCGATTCGATATGGATTTTTCTCCGTCTTCCTTTTTTCCACAACCACGCCTTAATACACTACTTGCCGCAAATCTTCCTATTAAGTGCGTTAATTCATGTACAGTTTAGATAACACATTTCGCTTTTTTCTCAACATAATTATATCATATGCTGGGTCCTTCCTAGCCTGTCACATACACCCCGCTTCTCTGGCGGTATGCGCTGGATCCTGCCTAGCCTGACACATCCACTCCGTTTCTTCGGCAGCAAATGCTGAGTCCTGCGTAGCTTGACGCATACACTCCGCTTCCCATTGCGGCATATGGAGGGCCCTGCCTAGCTGGACACATACACTCGGCCTCTCTGGTGGCTTATGCTAGATCGTGCCTTGCCTGATACATACACTAAGCTTCTCTGGCATCATATGCTGGGTTCTGCCTAGCGTAACACATACACTGTTCTTTGGCATCATATGCTGAGTCCTGCCCAGCCTGGCACACACACTCCGCTTCTTTAACGGGATGTTCTGGGTCCTGTCATACACTTTGCTTCTTTGGCGTCATATGATGGGTCCTGCCTAGTCTAAGACATACACTCCGCTTCTCTGGCGGCATATGCTGGGTCCTGCCTAGCCTGACACACACCCTCCGTGTTTTTGGCGGCACATGTTAGGATCTGCCTAGCCTGATGCATACTTTTCGCTTCTTTGGCGGCATATGCTGGTTCTACCTAGCGTGGCACATACACACCGCTTCTTTGGCAGCATATGCTGGGTCTTGCCTAGCCTGACACATACACGCCGTTCTTTGGCGTCATATGCTGGGTCCTGCCTAGCCTGGCACATACCTTCCGCTTCTCTGGCGGAATATGTTGGGTCCTGACATACACACTACGCTTCTCTGGTGGAATATGCCGGGTTCTGCCTAGCCTGACACATATGCTGCGGTTTTCTGGCTTCATATGCTCGGTCCTGCCTAGAATGAGAGATATGATCGGCTTCTTTGGTGTCATAAGTTGGGTCCTGCCAAGCCTGACACTCTGCTACTCTAGCGGCTTACGTGTCGTCCTGCCTAGCTTGACATACACTCCGCTTCTTCGGCGGCGTATGCTTTGTCCTGCCTAGCCTAATACATACACTCCGCTTCTCTGGAGGCATGTGCTCGGTGCCGCCTAGCCTCACATATACACCCCGCTTCTCTAACGGATGCTGGGTCCTCTCTAGCCTGGTGCTTACACTCTGCATCCTGGGGGACAGCTGCAGGGCTCTGCCTACAACGCTGTTGAATAATACGGTTTTTGTTATTTTCGTTGAGCTGTTCTTCTGGTGTCTACTTTCCATGGTCTACCCATGGTACCCTGGATTTAAGTGAATAAGTTTCAGTACCGTTCTTCCAGGTGTATATGAAAGCGCGGTGACGTCACTACGCGATTTTTATGCGGCGGGTACTTTTCTGCTCGAAGTAGCTTACGCAACCGCGATGTTTAACTGGAAACACACACTGGGAGTGCGAACGTGCTTCGCACTGTTTGCGGGCGCCGTTATGATCCATTATGCGGTTTGCATTTCTCACGAGCTCTTCGATTGATGTAAACCCCTCTGAAGGCCTGAAGTTTTTTAGCTTACAAAAACTGCAGAAAAAGTTACTTGCACGGTAAAGGCATGCAGCTTAGTTGTAAAATCTTGCCATCATTGTCACACAAGCATTTCTTGTTTTTCCGGCACACGCCTCGGTTAGTTTGTTTTCTGGAGAAACAGTTTATATTTTGTCGCCGGCAGGCGACGAATGGCTGTTACTTCATTCTCCGAAACCGGTGGCAGCTTAGTTGCCAGGTCAGCTCATTCATTTTGGTGATCAGGCATTTCATTTTGTTTTAGTAATTTCATGTTTTTATAGGTTCAATTGTCGGCTCCTCCATTAAGTATTATCAACAGCAGCTTTCTAGTTAATGCAATGTCCTGACCCTAAGGTTCAATTTTTTGGACTGTTAGCTTTACATCCCGGACCTCCTCGTCGTCCTTCTCTGTTCGTGCCACAATACCATCATGCTCATCTAGCATGAATAGCAGTGTCTCCCATGTTCAACCACTTATTTTAACTGATGTAGGCAACCAAGCTTATTACTTTTTGTTTTCAGCTATGCGTACACATCCACATATCTGTACCATTGCTCGCTTTTATATCAGATTGTGGTTTGGTACGCCGACATGCGATGCAATGCCAATTTTCGCGTTACACGCCTCCTTTGGACTTTTGTGTCTTGTCTAAAATTGCTGCACATTTGCTAGTATGATATATGCATCAGTAGCCACTGCAAGCAACTAATATAATAGATGATGTACATTCTACGCATATTCAAAAGCGCGGCAGCTGCAGTAGGGGCACTGCGCAGTTCAGTGCCTGCACATGTTGCTAGCCGGAATAAGTGAAACTTACCATATTCTAAGGCGAATATTATTATTTTCATGTGCATTAGTTATAAAAGGGCATTAGTTATGACATGTATTGCAACGGTGCCTGTTAAAGCAAGCAGGTTGACAAGCACGTGCAAAATGGATTTTGCACGTGTACTCTGAGTTCGTAACGAACACGCTGACATTAACAGCCACACCAGGACTCTTTTTATTTACCTGCGAAAGGAACTGGGGAGCGGTCAGAAAACAAATTTATGATTACTCTGAAAACATGAAGGTCGCATTTCCGCTGCTGTTGCACATTGTGAAATATGCTGTCACGCGTGGTTTTCGATACTTTCTTCCAGCCACTCATGTTATATCCTCCGAGAAAAGAGCATGGACTCATGATACATCTAAAAAAAGACTGTCTTCCTCATGATGCACACGATATGCAGAAAGCGTCCTCTATTTTTCCACCTAGTAGACTGAAGAAACATTGCATCTATTTCCATGCAATATCCTTCATCTATATATATAAAAAGTGCACCAATGCAAGGCGTATAAACGCAAGTTGGCATCCGAGCCCAACCGGCGCAGCAGCAGCCCGTTCTGCTGTAACGGGAGTTCTGAACGTCAAAAAGGCAGCCTAGGGCTTTATTCCGGGCACCCTACGTGCGCTATATATCGTGGGGACTGGAAACTGCTCCCTGCAAAAGGTCCAAAGAAATGGCTATAAGAAAAAAGTGAGCCGAAGCCGAGACAGCAATCGATTGTCGAGCATTAGATGTAGAAATGTAATTTGTTTTTGTTGTTGATGTATAAAGTGGGCTTGCAATGCTGCAACCGACTTTGTTTACATTCGGATCAGATTGTGCCCGGTCACTTCGTTATATTCGAAATAGATGCTATAAGCCAAATTTAGATAAAAATGTGTACAGCGCAAAACGACAAATCGTTTGACACCAGCCGCAATTTCCTGCACTGCGACAATCGGTTCGGCCGCAACAATCGCTTAAAGACCAGATAGGCGGAAGGCCTTGTTGGTGTTAGTGATCCGCTTAAACTAGGCTCCGACTCAACTAGGCATTTGGTGCTCCGTGACTAGCCGACTCGTTTCACTATCCGAACCTTCAGCGCCAAACAGATGACTCACAACTTTTATACAAATGGTGGTAATAAGGGACCCAACCTAGATGCCTGCGAGACTGGGCTATGTATCATCATCATCGT
The DNA here is from genome assembly GCF_055883805.1 of Amblyomma maculatum. NCBI lineage: Eukaryota > Metazoa > Arthropoda > Arachnida > Ixodida > Ixodidae > Amblyomma > Amblyomma maculatum. The sequence goes on from NW_028146740.1 coordinate 8,714,911, forward strand.
CAGCCGAACTATACCCACTGTAGGGCGAAGGGCTTTTCATATTCCTCCAATTAACCTGGTTCTGTGCTAGCTGCATCCACTTGACGTCTGCAAATTTCTTAACCTCTGCTACTCACCTAAATTTCTGCCGGCCCCTTCTGCGCTTTCCTTCCACTGGAATTCAGTTTGTTACTCTTAGAGACCATCGGATATCCTCTCTTCGTCCATGCCCTGCGATTCCCATTTCTTCCTGATTTTGACTAGAATATCAATAACTTGTGTATATTTCTGACCCACTCTGCACGCTTCCTATCCCTTAACGTTACAACACTATTTTTTGTTCCGTAACCTCGTGCGTTGTAAACTTAAGTAGAACCCTTTTCGTTAACCTCCATGTTTCAACCCATTAGGAGAGTACAGGTAGGATGCAACTGTTATACACTTTTTTCTTGAGTGGTACCAATGAGCAGCTAGTCATATGCGAGTACCTTGTATATGCGCGTAATCCCAATTTATTTAATATTACAGCGAAACAAACGTGTAGGTCTGAATTTCTGTGCTCGAACACCATCGCACTACGCACCCTTCTTTCTATGCAGCTGTCGTGTAGTGACAAATATACGGTCACAATTACCTGGTATCGTTCCATTTTGGTCGCACGGTATGGTGCCAACTAAGTCACATGGTACGGTACCACTTAGGTTGTGTGATAGATATACGGAGCTTTCATTTGACCGTCACAATAGTTTGCAATTTAATGATATGACCTTGGATTGTGGAAAATGAGACCTTGAGAACACTAGTCCAGCTCACATTCTGAATTCTTGCATCTTTACCATGGATGTCCTGGAAACAGGGCACACACACCTTGAGCCACAGAGGCACGCTGAAAAATCCCCAGGTGATGTCGCGTACGCTGATGCAGCCGAGGAACTGGTTGGTCAGCCATTTCTGACAGCATGGGTGCGAGAGGAATTTGCGGTTCCTCCCGTCAGCGGCAATATCCACCGCTGTCTTGTACTTCCATTCCATACTTTGTACACTGAGGATGTCATATGCGCGGCAAGTTGACTCCAGATAGCACAGGTTGAGCACGCCAGTCGCCATTGCCGCGAACTGCCTGCATGAACGGGAGCAGCACGGGCATATATATATATATATATATTTGTGTGCACTTTACTGCATGTTATTTGAGGTATAGATAGCACAGAAGGGGACAGTAACTGCCAGGGGGACCTCTTGTTATAAGGCTGACGAAAAAAATTATTACACCAGGCAGAATGTATAATTATATTAGGGGCGAGAATACCAAAATGTTTTTCTATACATGAATAGCAGTACTATAATAATTCTAGCATGAAAGCGCAAAGACAGGCCAACTTATAAAGCGAACATCCCTATGATAGCGAGTGATACCGTAAGAAATGCTTCACATCGCGTGAGTATTAAAAAGAAGTGCCATTTTCGAATTCCATTCCTAATACTTAAATGAGAAACGAAAACTGCGCGATTTTAAAAATGACCTTCGGCACTGGCGACTCCTGCCTTCGGAAACAGCACAAAGAGCTCTGAGCACTGAAGAGCGCTTCGAATCTCTGCAGAAGGCGTGACGGTTGACGATGACCGGAAACACCATCACAAGGATGAAAATCTGATATAGTTGGTTCCACATTCCTATAGATGCAGAGCCGCTCGAAAGAGACGAAAGGAGAGGACACACGACAAGTGCTGTTGAGTGTCTTCTTTCGTTCCGTTTCGTGCTCTTCACCGTCCTCGCGTTCACAATCGCTATTCCCAATGTTTGAATCCGCCGTAGCATAATGAGTAAACTGCAAGGCACGTAACCTTGAAAAACAGGTCAAAAGCGCTGAATACATGAAAAAAATTCTGAGAGCACTGCAGAATCTGCTGTGGAGAAATGTCGAACCCTGAGCGTTGCGCGCGTCCCTTTTTGAACACAACCAGCACAAAATTCGTGAAAATTCCCCTGGCGTTCTATAATTGGTTTAAAGGAAAGGAAAGGCGTAGTGAGTGAGAGAATGAATCAACTTTATTGTCCGATGGAAAAGCCTCTTTCATACCCCACATAATGCAGCAGGTCGTAACCAAGTACAACCCCCTCACCGCGGGTGCGAAGCGTATCGGAAATACGACGACAGTCATCGTAGTATTCAACGGTATCAAGGTTCCTAAGTATGTGCGATACGGATCCACGCTGTACCCGTGCAGTCTCTACAAGAAGCAATAGAAGTTGCAAGGTATGCGGCAAAGCGGCCACAGGCGCGACGTGTGTCCTACACCAAACGCACGTGTGTGCCTTGCATGCAGGTGTTTCTAATCCAAGAGAGGGCCACACATGTGTCCCCAAATGCAAGCTCTGCGGTGAGCTACACCCCACCGGGGACCGCGTCTGCAAAGCCAAATACAAAGTTCCATACGTCGTGCGGCGACGGCGATGGGAACGCCGTAACGCCGAGGAACAGCAAAAGGAAGCAGTCGAACGCAATAACGCTGAAGAACATCACAAGCAAGCACTCGACTCAAGCTCGTTTCCAAGTCTCGGACGCTCTCACTCGCGCAGTGCTTCCCGTACCGGATCCCGAAGAGCGTCGCGCAGCGCGTCGCGTGGCCGTGACTCATCTCACAGGAACAGACGCGACGCTAAGCGTTCGCGCTCCCGTGACAGAATCAGTAGGGCGGACAGCCTTGTCCTGTCCTCTTCTTCCCTGTGTTTCGTCCTTTGGCTGGTTAAATATGAACCCTCACCAACTTGCCCAGTCGTCAACCTTGTTGAATGAAAATTCCAATTCATTTTCTGTATTAAAAGACTCTCCCAGGCGATGAGGGATAGATTTTAACGGTCACACAAGGAAGCGAATAAAACATCACTCAGGTCCTTGCTGCGTGCGTAGATTTGCGACAATTTAATTTTTATTCTTATTCTGCCGTTCTCTAAGCATTCATGGGGCCGTACATCACATTGTACTTAGACCTCAAGTTTTTTCTCCTGCTATTGCCACTGTTTTATTTTCCAAGTCATGAAACCACGGGTTCCCAGCACTGAGAAATCCATCCCCAAGAAAACATCCTTTCATTTTTTGCCCTGCTCGTCTGCCTCGACAACATTTCTTCCTTTCGGGGCAAAACCTACATATGCTGTCAGTGATGCGTGTCATGCCCAGCTGAAGAGAAGTCATGTCAAAGCGTTTGCTTGTGAATTGGAGCTAACGTTGAACCATTGTTCACCTTTCGTTGACATTGCGTACGATCTTCTGCTGAAAGTTATATCTGATCAACATAATTCTAATTATTTCATTCTGCTATTCATGAAACCCCTGAGCGTTTGTTTCCTGTGATTTCAAGTGCTTTAGCAGCAGCTAACATAAACTTCTGAGCAGATATGGGGTCGCGTAAATACTAAGCACTATACCTCTCAGTATCGACGCAATGGAGGAAACGTTTGTCCCACATGTACAAGAGCTCTTGTAATGTAGTTAATCGCTGCCTGAGACTGAATCAGTATGATTGCCCCAAGCAAACCAAAAAACTGCAGTGTGGTTGCACTCAAGTGCCCAGCACGTTTGCCTCCCCTTTTAGACAGTCGTGTCGAGCAGCCATCAAGAACATCAACCACGAAAAAACTTGGGTGCTCTGGCCGGACAACGACTTCAAGCAGTCCAGCCATCGAATAGCTCAGCCACCAAGCAAGTTTGGCACCCTTGTCGGGCTGCGATGTCGATGAGAAAAGCAATCAGGTTGAAAGAACACCGTCCAGAATACAGGGTCTGTCCTGAAAGTAACAAAACTAGTTTGGCATTTTGCGCGTATCAGTGCAATTGGGAAGCTGGTTTCTTGAAATAATGGGGGAACCTTCTACTTCACAGTGTGAAGAGTTCAATTGGTGTCGAACAGGCCAAGAGTGGACGGGCTGGAGCGTGTAAATCCGTTTCGTAACGGCGTCGAGGAAACTGAAGCAAGCGTCGGAACTGCGACGCGCGGCGAAATTTTTGTTGGTTGGTTTGTGGGGTTTAACGTCCCAAAGCAACTCAGGCTATGAGAGACGCCGTAGTGGAGGACTCCGGAAATTTTGACCACCTGGGGTTCTTTAACGTGCACTGACATCGCACAGCACACGGGCGCTTTTGCTTTTCGCCTCCATCGAAAAGCGGCCGCCGAGGCCGGGATTCGATCCCGCATCCTTGGGAACAGTAGTCGAGCGCCGTAACCACTGCGCCACCCCGGCGGGGTGGCGAAATTTTAAAATTAACTTGCCAAGTCGCCAGCGGAAAATTCTTTCTAATCAAGGTAATAATGCGATGTGCTGACTGCGAGTGTTCAAGGGGCACAAAAAATTTGCAGATGGCCGTAAAGCCGTCTAGCCCAGCTACGCTCCGGGTGCGCGTCGACGACGTCTACGCACGCCGATAACGATAGTGTGAGTGTTTTACTGAAAACTGATCTGGGTATAAGTGTCGTGATCACTTTATTATCTCTAACTATTCCACAGTTATACGGATACTTATAAGCATATCTGCTTTTGGTAAGACACCCACACTATTGTTATCGGCGTCCATAGCCGCCGATGAGCACCCAGATCACTGATGGGCTGGAAGTCTTCACGGCCGTCTGTAAATGCTTTCTGCCCTTTGAACAGTCGCACTCAGCACATCGCATCATTGCCTTCTTTAGGATAGCTGACTCAGTAGGTGACTTCCCGAGTTTATTGCCAAACTTCGCGTATCGCTGTTCCGACGTTTGATTCAGTTTGCTCGACGCAGCTACGAAACAGCGCTACACTCTCAAGCCTGTCTACTCGTTTCATCTGTTCGAAGTCAACTGAACTCGTCCCGCTGTGAAGCTGAAGGGTCCCCCACAATTCCAAGAAAGCGGTTTTTCATCGCGCTGTACCCGGACAACGCCGCGACCTGTCTCCTCACCTTCAGGACAGACCCTGTACGTGGAACAGTGTTTAAATTAAATATATGTTCCACATACAACCATCACCATTTAACGAGAACATTGTCCACATGTACAGTCTACTTTTATCTGGAGCAATGTCCCACATATTTAAAGGGGCCCACAAACACCTCCCGAGCATTGCTCGCAAACTATCTCAGTCGCTAGGTCATGCTGCGACACACATCTCAACGTAATAAAACACGTGTACGCGCAGCACAGGTCCCGCAACCCTATTCGAAAGTTGGCCCTCTCTTTCCTTCGACTTTTGCGGTCCCCCATCTCATCTGTGCAACGCGTCTACGTACATCCGTTTTCGAATGACTATTGGTCTGCTTCTTTGCGACGTCACGCATCCATAAAACTACCACTTGTGCCAAAATAATTGTAATACGTTTAACTTTTAGTTATCAGGAAAGAAAATTAGAATGTTTTGTACACAGAAACATTTTTTGAAAGCTTTTGTCCTTGCACTTCCGGTCTCACGCGGGCACAGCGGTAACCACAGCGCGATCGCGCGCGGCGACCTCGTTTCAGTTCCCTGCGGGGCGCTTTCCGCCTGTGTATGCTCTCGTTTCTTGTGTCTCCCATGCGAAATGGACTTCAAAATCGGCTTACCGGTCTCCAGCATTAGATCGGTGCCTTAAATGCCGTGCCCCAGTGCACCGCGCCGTGCGTAGTGCAGCAAAACTTCGGAGGCAACCGCTTCGTTCCCGTGTCCACCAAACCAAAATACGCACCTCGGATCGAGTCAAGGCGACAACATACGCTGGTAAGTAACGTGTTTACTAGCCTGAATATAGCGCACAAATAACCGATGGTTTCAAAGGTGCAATGAGATAGTCATTGTTGTAATGTGTCCATACTATGGCGGCTTTTAAAATCCTATCGTCTGAACTGTTGACTTGATTGCATCAAACTCTCTTTGCCATGTATTAAGTTTGTAGCGTATGAACTTTTGTCTTACAGCAAATTAGCTAAGACAACTGTACCTACCTGGCTCGGCCGTGCGCGATGCGCGAACCCGTGGTATCATGTGCCGGCGTTGGCAGCTTTCGGCCCCTGATACTGGCGCAGATTGCGGGTTCGCTTTTTACGCAGCAGCAACGAATTAAGCACCCTTACCTAACTTACTGCGAGCAAATAAAAGTTACCGCAATATGGAAGCTGCGTGTGCAGCTTCACCACAAACGACTGAGCGGTTGAGCCGGAGAGATACAAGGCGCCGCGTTAAACACGTATTAGGATTCGCATGCTTTATCTGCCCCTTGCAAGGTTTCAAATGACGTGCAGTGATGAGGAGGCACCAAAGAAACAAAAAAAAAACAACTTTATATAGAGGGAAGGTGTTGCGCTCATCAACGCGACATGCCACACCGCCGGTTTCTGGACAGGCGCCTGCTCGTCGAGAGCGCAGCTGCGGTGCTTGCACTTGGGAGCCGGCGCGCGGTGCGTTACGTTTCGTTCATATCCCGTGACCCTGGATCGCGGAATTCCTGGCTGGCGCGGATTTCAAGTCGCCGACGCAACGCCGCCCGCAAGACGACTCCGGCTGTCCCTCGTCGGCAAGGCAAGCAGCACTATTCCGAACCGCAGATCATTCACGGTGTGTCGAGGTGTGTTTGTGTGTGCGCGCGCGTTGGGCTCTTGTGTAAAGGAGCAGCGGAGGCCAGGAAGCTCATTCCCACGGGACTCCGGCTGTCTGGCAAGGACGCACGTGACGACGGCTGAGGATTCGAACTCCATGGAATGTGCACGCGTGATGTTGTGCGTACAGGAACGGGTGTGAGGAGGAACTATGCTGGAGCATATTGGTCCCGCCCAGAGAGTTTACTTCGTCCCTATTGGCTTAACGATATGGTATTTGTGTAGCGAGCCTATTTAACGAGCTGTCAGGGGTGATTTCGGGGGGAAGAGACCAGTTGCAATAAACATGATGTAAACCTGGTTCGACTCCGAGTAGCTCTCCAAGGTGCTCAGCAGATACACCTCAACAGACCGCCGGTCAGCGCAACCGAGCACGGCGGGTAAGAGGAGAACCCTTTCGAATGCCAGCAGCTGAACAGACCGTCGCCCTCTGGACGAGCACGGCGGGTGACAGCTTGGAAAGCGGCTTCGAAACATAACTGGCGCAGTCGACAGGATCTGCTGTGGCAGAACTGGAGTCTACGGGAACGACGACGGTGACACTACGAGCCTCGCCAACGACGACGCCTGACCGTGACAACCGCTTGGAAAGCCAATTCATGAAGACGCTCCCAGCTTCTTGAATCCGGCGCAAGGGGACCTACCCCAAGGGACACCAGCGGCAGTCAGGCGGGTACCCCTTTGGCATCTGCGGACGCATGCTATGCGAAAGCCCTGGATTTTGAGGAGCGATTGCGCTAAGGAAGGAGGAAAAATGGCAGAGGGGCATCAGAGTGAGGAGTTGGCAGCCGCCGGCAAGGCAGGCGAAGACGAGGTAGACTCTACACTGGAGGCTACGACAGAGCAGTTGGCACTACTGCAATTGCAACTAAAGATTGTAGAGGCCCAGAAAGAGAATCAAAAATTAATTCTAGAAACAGAGCGATTGCGCTATGGACAGAGCGCGGAGCTTAGCGATAGCGGCAGCACCGTCGCGGCGAATGCTGGAACAGATGAAGATAGAAGGCTAAAATACGCGAGCCTATTGAAAGGCGTCCTGGCACCTATGCCGAATCAAGAGCAATTAGTGCCTGGATGGTTTGAGGAGGTGGAGGCGCCCTTATGGTCGTACGACGTCCCGACCGAGTGGTGGGCCTGACTGGTATTACCGAGGCTGAGCGAAAGGGCGCGAGGGCTCCTCGTACGGTTATCAGCAGACGAGAGGAAAAACTTCGCTTCTTTGAAAGACAAAATTCTTCGCGGACTGCGACTGTCAGCCGGAGAATACAAAAGATTATTCTCGTCAAGCAGCAAAGAAATAGGAGAAACCTGGGAACAGTTTTCCGTACGACTGGAAAATTATCTCGACTACTACCTAGACAGCTGTAAAGTGCGCACCATCGAGGTGTTCAAACAGCTGATGGTGACAGACCGAATGAAGGAATGCCTTAGCGCCGATGCAAGAGCACATGTTGCCTTGAGTTAGAAAGGAGGTTTTCTCAAACCTAGTGACCTCATAGAGCTCGCAGAGAACTTCGAAGAAAGTCGGAGGTGTAGGTCAGCGGTAAGATAGCTGCGTCCGCAACGGCAAACCACCATGCCGAAAAGCGATCCGCTACGTCATCTCAATTGGAAGGCAGCACGGGTGAGAGGCGTCCCGAGCGACAGTGCTAAAAATATCACGAAAGAGGCCACTTTGCAATAGAATGCCCGAGAAAAGAAACGGCCTTAACAAAAGATGGAAGTAGCAGTTGCAGGGACGAGAGGCAGGTTGTTGCTCGAGTGGAAATTCCAGTTAGCGAGGAGATGGCGACCGGGAGTGTCAGGCGACAGAACGAGGCAGGCGACAAACGTATTGTCACAATAGAGAGCACGGGTCAGCAGCGCAGAGCCTTGGTTGATTCGGGTGCCGATGTGACTGTCTTTCGTAAGTCACTTTGCCGCGAGTATGAAAGCGTGAATCCTGCAAAGGTCAGCGATATCCAGGAAATTCCCCCGCCACAGACGAAGCGGCAGCTGAGGAGTTTTCTCGGGTTGGCAAACTACTATAGACAGTATGTCCCTGACTACTCGCGTATTGTTCTCCCGTTGACTTACCTGACGAAAAGGAGGACCCCTCATCGGCTATCTTGGGACAGCGAGGCACAGAATGCGTTCGAGAGCATTAAAGAGTGTTTAGGACGCGCAACATCGCTGTATGCACCAGATCCTAGTAAGGAGTTTATACTATCCACCGATGCCTCCGACTACGCCGTAGGAGCAGGTTTCGCACAGTGCGACGAGGAGGGGAACGAACGCCCGATCGCATTTCTAAGCAAGAAGCTCAGTCCGACGCAGACTCGGTGGGCCACAATCGCGAAGGAAGCCTACGCAATCATATGGGCACTGAGTAAGCTCAAGGCCTGGCTATTTGGTGCACAGGTGCGTGTGGTAACGGACCACAACCCCCTTAAGTACCTTACGCTTACCAGCCCGCATAGTGCCAAGCTAACTCGCCGGGCTCTCGCTCTCCAAAGGTTCAATCTTACAATCGAACATAAAAGGGGCACTCAAAATGCCAACGCGGATGCTATGTCAAGGCTGGTGGCGGCCAACTAAATGGATAATTAGCGCATCGAGGCAAAGGTAAGTGGCTTAGGAACGTTTTGGGCTTTGTCATTGCGTGTGGGCGCGTATGGCGGGGGTATTGAACCTGACGCCAGCCGTGTCGCGTTGTTCGCTTGTGTGTTGTGTGTGGCTGCAGTATAAAGACTTATGCAGCACACTTAGTGGGGAGGTGTAGTTGCGCTCATCAACGCGACATACCACACCGCCGGCTTCTGGACTGGCGCCTGCTCGTCGAGAGCGCAGCTGCAGTGCTTGCACTTGAGAGCCGGCGCACAGTGCGTGACTTTTCGTTCATTTCTCGTGACCCTGGATCGCGGAATGCCTGGCTGGCGCGGATTTCAAGTCGCCGACGCAACGCCGCCCGCAAGACGACTCCGGATGTCCCGCGTCGGCAAGGCGAGCAGCACTATTCCGAACCGCAGATCATCCACGGTGTGTGGAGGTGTGTGTTTGTGTGTGTGCACGCGCTGGGCTCTTGTGTAAAGGAGCAGCGGAGGCCAGGAAGCTCATTCCCAAGGGACTCGAGCTGTCCGGCAAGGACGCACGTGACTACGGCTGCGGATTTGAACTCCATGGAATGTACACGCGTGATGTTGTGCGTACAGTACTACGGGTGTGAGGAGGAACTATGCTGGAGCCTATTGGCCCCGCCCAGAGAGTTTACTTCATCCCTATTGGCTTAACGATATGGTCTTCGTGTAGCGAGCCTATTTAACGAGCTGTCAGGGGTGATTTCGGTGGAAGAGACCAGTTGCAATAAACATGCTGTAAACCTGGTTCGACTCCGAGTAGTTCTCCAAGGTGCTCAGCAGATACACCTCAACAGACCGCCGGTCAGCGCAACCGAGCACGGCGGGTGAGAGGAGAACCCTTTCGAATGCCAGCAGCTGAACAGACCGTCGCCCTCTGGACAAGCACGGCGGGTGACAGCTTGGAAAGCGGCTTCGAAACATAACTGAAGGCCTATAGCACTTCTCTTGATAACTCCTACAGCATATTTCATTATGTCCTGAGGAAATAAAGAGTTGATGTTATTAAAAAAAATTTCTCTCCGCGGCGAAGCGCTTGCTTTCTTATTCGCTCAGCAGTATAAGTTACCGCTAAGAAGACAGTATTATTTCGCGCACATAATAATAATCAGCGCAATTACAGTGTTGTCTTGTAAACTGTGTACCTTAACGGATGGGGAACAGTGAGCCTGTGAAAAGAGAGATGTGACATGGTCACTTTGGAGTCGACTCACTTTAATTACTTCCATTTACGTCCAGCTTGGCCTCAAGAAGCTGAATAACTCTGATCAGCCTAATTATTCGCAATCTATGTTTACACACACCCTGAACCCACATTTGCTATACATTTCCTACTTTTTGTTTAAAGCGGCAGCTTTGATGCAATTCTTGAAGAGCCTGCGAGCGGTCGCACGCCATGTGGAGTTGCCGCGATAAGCAAACAGCAGCATGTTTTGTGTGCACTTTTGCTTGGATGCAGCCAGAAGAAAAACACAAGAGACATGTGTACAACAAGACTGCACTCACTCAGACAGAAAAAGTCATATGAAACTGCGTTCCAGCTATGCTTAGTCGCAGCAAATATATTGAAACAATTGTTTTCGCTCCAGCGGCCAATGCTTTGCGGCGCTGATGCCAGTCTGTCTAGCATTTGGGTTAAGTATACTGACAGTTGTACTGTGCAATTGAATAGTCATGATGAAGTACAAATCTGGTGCCTGTGTGCCACAATTAGTTCTTTTGACGGTCTCTCATAGGCATCAGTCATCAGGTGGCGCTCTGAAGCTATGCTTGCAGCTGTCTCTCTGTGTGAAGAGCAATGGGACCGTTTCTCCGCATCCTGGAGGAGCCTCTGGACGTACGCTGCGTGAAATAGTCATCGCGATTACTACAGTTTCCTTAGTTTTTGTGTAATATTATAAGTAGAACAAAATTTTAACTAACAAAAAGTATGCTCCATTTTCACTAGAGTGGCACGGAAGTGTCCTTTTCTTGATATTGCCATTTTCACTTTCCAGCGGTCCTCTCCTTTCCTTTTCTTTGCCTGGAGCTTGGAAGAATTTTCAATGAAGTGAATAACAGCCAGATGTGACCTAAAAAGAAGGTAAATATGAATGAATTTCTCATACTTTGGTAAAAATTGTGTTTCTTGTTGCCTACTAGCACAATTATGCCAAGTTGAGGCTACTATAAGGAACCATTATCCATTATTTTCACACCACTGTAGCAGAGATTGGTTCGGTTTTAGCTTCTATATCCAGCGCCTTTTTATCAAATTAAGAATGTGATGCAATGATCTTCAAGCAGCAAAATGAATGTATGACATGGGCTATACAACAACATATCATGGATCACCCGTGTTCTCCCTGCCGTTGTATTCTAGCGATCATTATTAGTCCAAGTGATCAAGTGAACCTTGAGCATTTTTTCAGTTTCAATACAGTAGCTTCAGGACATTCGAGAAGGTTCTAGAGGGGTCGGAAACTTGCGCTGATAACTTCCAGTTCTTTAAAAACTACCTTTGTCTTGGGACTGCACTAAGATGAGGAGCACAAAAGAGAGACGAGGTGTTTTTTACAGCCAGCCCTCGATGCTTGCCCTCAACTTTTTGTCATTGCAGTGTCTCAGCTCATGTCAATTCTGTCTTTATGTATTCCTGGTGCGCTGTTCTTTATCTAATCCCATCTGCCCATTCTAATATAACAGCAATGACTTTCAATAAGGACCCTTGCGTGGCATGTGCAGTGCGTCTATAGCCTCCTGTAACTTTTTCCATGGAAGGGGATTACAGAATGGCTAGTGCTACCATCCTACCAAATATGTTTTTACCATATTATATGAAGCATCCTTGAATGTCAGAAGCGTGCACTGTAGACTCCTTCAAATGTATGATTACTACCTTTGACATGGCAGTGTTCCAAGTTTCAAAAAGAAAGCTACAAGCTTTCTTTGCGGAAGTTGGGATTGAGTTACGTGGTCGGCACTTTTTTTGCCAGATGTCAGGGTCGACTCCTGTGAATCGCAATTGTAGGGTCTCGTTTTACGTTGCCGGATAACATGAGAGCTCCAGATCAAGCACTGCCCTAAGGAGACTGAAGTCAAGCCCAACTTCCATAAAAAGAAGGCGCCAAATGCGTCCAGTAACACAGCAGCTTCTCCCTCCTCATATTAAAAACAAACAAAAAAAAAATACACACTTGAACCCTTTTTCTCTAAACCTCAGCACTACACCACGAGAAATACTGATTTGAGGTGCTTGGAAGTGGTCACAAAGCAATTTTTGAGCCCTCCACGGCTATTCCATAGCACAATCTAAAAGCGATCTGCTTAGTTGCTAGTTCCAATGGGCTGCTTAGTAAGTTGAACAATCAAAAGCAGCAAAAGAAAATGGAGGAAATGAAGCATAAGCTTTCATAAATGAACTTCTCTTCCTTTTTCGCATTGTGTTCTATTTCCTTTGGCCTCTATTCCTTTTACAATGACAATATTATATACCGTCTTTGCCAAAAGGAACCAGGTGGCGAGTTTCGCTTCTTGGTCGGGCAGCAGAGAATTCGTACCACTTCTGAAGCTGTATATACGTGAAAAGTAAAGACGAGTTCCTGCCCTCACTTATTAACAAGTTGTGATCCTCTGGGAAGCCATGTTGGCTTTAGAATTCAAGCGAGAAGCAAAACATGCAGCCTGGTTGCTTTTGGCAAAGATGGTACTTACATTAAAAGCTTCATGCAAGGATTAATCTTTGCACATGCCATGCAGAAAAGTTGGACTACATAGTCACAATGGAGTGAAAAATAATGTCTTAGTCTTCTCTTTCATTCAACTTACCTTACTTGCATCCCATCATCCGAGTATGCAATTGATTTGGGAGCAAACTAGATGACAAAGTTGTGAAAAGATTCAAGGGAAGATGTTTGGGCTTTGGGAGACAGTTTTAGAGTTTCAATCAAAAATCGGGAGTTCTTCAAAATGGAGTTGCACATGAATTTGTTAAAAATATATATAAATATTTGGCTGATGAGTTGCAGTGTTGGTGTGTGTTCTAGTCAATCGCAGATGCTGAACCTGCTTACAGCTGCTGCATTGCAGCTGAAAACAGTTTTAGCGTCATATTCATAAAAAGACCCCAGGTCTTGTACTACTATATTACTGTGCAAAGAAATCTAAGAGATGTTGTCGAGCAAACATGCTGCACTTTGTCTTCTTTAAAATTGTCAGTATAGGACAGTATGGAAAATCCCATTGTATTTGTGTTGCATACTGGCATGTATAACCAAGCTGCCTCAGTATTTATCTTGCAGTCCCAGCACTCACATTTACGTTATTTTGTTCCTTCACATCATTATGACTTTCTTTCTCGGCTATGTCATATGTGAACTTGCTGTTATGTGCAGATGTGTAGAAAGTTTTTTCAGTGAAGTTCTATTTGCATTACCTATCGCTTTAATTTATCATTGGTTGACAAATGCCACAAATGTAAGCCGTGCACCTTCCAAACAACATCAAAGTGAAAACTACAAAAAAATCCCATACAAAACAGATTACGTCTGCTCATTCATTGCCTGTTTGGAAGGAGCTCATGCAGACATTTGCTGTATGGTCTATCATGGCCATCATGCTTATCGCATATGTGGTTCAACAGGTTGCACCACATGCTGATAATCAGGTCACCATCACCCTGGTCCAGAGCAGCAACATAGTAAACCTGACTTGTGATTGTCTGGATCCATGGTTCTATTGTTTCACAGCCCTTCGACCTGCTCACAGCTTTCAACTTCTTAACTGCAGTATAGAATAATGTTATTACCATGTGTTCACCCTAATTATTAAAGCAAGCAACTGCATGCATATTTTGTAATGTGCCAGGCATCAAAGTAGTGCTTTATGGGCGATTTGCTGCTCTTGCAATATGTCCGGATAGATGGGTGGCGGTTCTTAGGTAGATGAAATTAAAAACTCATTACATAATAATATATGTCAGCAAATGTACCTCTTCCCCAACGGTTTGCAATGATGAAACATTTTGTAATTCAATTGTTTGTATTATATAATGATTAATTTGATTTTTTTTATGTATAGACATGCAAGCAGCACTTAGTTTTCCAAGGGCACTCTTGTTGAGGTTGAAAATAATTTCTCCTAATAATATGTAGAAATTGTCGCCTTTTGGTAAAGACTGCACTGAGGCTCGTTAAGTTGAGGCAAGGCCCCATGCTCGCGCTATTGGGCACTGCAGCTGACTTCACACAGTTAATATAAATTGCAGCTTGCCATTTTTCGCATCGCAGCATTGCCTTACCTCTCCTATTCTTACCTGTTCGCATTGTAGAATATGATCAGTCTGAATGACAACAACGTTCTACGTGCAGTACTTGGCGCTGTAGCCCGGGGAGTCGCAACGCCCATCTCCTGCGAGGTCCACTTCCATTCCATCCAGCTGGCTGATGATCTGCACCCGCTGTTCCTGGAAAAGCTGGGACAAAAATAAATGTGCATTTGTGAGCCACTTGTAACATTACGCCGAACTGTGTCACCCGATCGTTGCACTACTGCATGCACGTGCTGTGTTTTTTTTCTTTAATTACGCAAGCTTGACATAAGGCATATTATAAGAACCCGTGCAAATTATTTCCCGTTATGAACTGGAGAGTCGTGAGTCATTTGGAGAAGTCCTCTTCCCTTGTTGGGGTTTATCTCCCCCTCCCCCCTTTCCGCAGGAATAATCTAGTTGTGTATAACTCTTGTCTATGCTTCTGTCAAAACCAACACTTACGCTTCCGATCGACAGCTGATCGCTTAGGGATAAAGAGGCACAACTTTGAGCGACTAAGCCAGTTCACGCGAGTGATAACGTTTTATTCGCGACCCCCCCCCCCCTCCCCCCTGCTGATGGGTAAAGCTTCTTGGCACTTTATTTTTCGGCTTCCATCTCTTCATTCCTGACAGTGTCCCTCCTTTCTTCTCTTTCTTTGTTCTTTTATCAACCGCCGATCTCGGTTTTCACGTGTTTCTTTTCTGGCCGCCTCGGTTGGTGAACTTGGACGCGGCTCCATCCGCGCGAAATTCCAGGGTGCGCTTTGTGCAAACACCACATGGCATACAAAAAAGGCTACAGGGCGGGAGTCATGCTGCGATAATAATCGGGCACCGAACAGTTTGTTTATTTCCTGTCAGCGCGCGCGTTCGCCGTTTCCCCGCAGTCAGCTGACGCCTAACCGCGGCTGACAAACTACACCACAGCCCACAACTACGCAGTCCCCTTCTCCTCATCTCCCCCCCCCCCATTTTTTTTTCTTTGGAATCGATCGTTATCTTTCACGAAGGGGCATCGTAAAGTCAAACGCAAGAGGAGTCTAAACACGAAGGTTTCAAGGTTCGAGCAAGGTGCACGAGAGAGTTTCCCTCCGCAACGCCCGGAAGACCGCTCTCTGCGATCTCGATTCTGAATTTCTAGACGCTCGCTAACATCTCATACCCTTGCTGCGGTACGGATATTATGGATCTCGAGCTCGAAAAGCGACTTCGGCGAATGAGTACCGAGATGGGACTCGACCCCCATTAGTACACGCCGTTGAAGAATCCGCTGCTGAACCCCGACGGTAGTATACGGCTTATATGGGTGGTACGTGGGGTCCACTAGTGTAACAGTAAAAAATATCAAAATCCCATCGTAAGCTTACCACTGGTTTATTTTGAGAAGTGTAATTCACAGTGATCATGACAAATCTTGCTTATGCATGCCACAACACTGAGCAAGATCGCCTGAGTTAAAAAAACAATCCATACTATACTGTGATAACGCGCCTAAAGCTAATATTATCACAATCTTCATTTTACACTTACCGGCAGTGTTGGAAGAAACAGCGTTGGTACCGCTACCAAATCGCGAACCACATCAGGGTAAAACAAACGTAGATAAACGCTTTCTTCACCGCTGCTGGCTATCCGATGAGCTGTAGCCACTGTTTCCGGAGGTTGGCGTTTTGAGGCACTTGATGCAGAATGTTTTGCTGCCGTCAATAGCAATACCTTCGCAGCCAGGGACTGCACACTGTAACAACCTCCCGCTCATGTCCCGTAACAACAACAATTCAGCGCTTCGATAACTGCCCCCGCGAACTTAGAGAGTTGCCAGTCTAGCCCAGAACTGTCCTGCACCCGTCGCGCACACGACGTAACACAAAATCGAAGGTGAGGTCAACGCCAGGGATGTATAGAGTGGCAACAAAATTTTCGAGTTGTGCCGAAGGGCGATGACGATGAAGCAGACGACGAGAGGCCCCCGGCGGCGCGTCGGCAAGCAAGCGCGCCAAAACGGAAGTTGCGGCGTGCGGCGCTGAGCAAAAAAAGTAAAAGCGCAAATGCGTCAGTTATGACGTGTCAGTGGGCGAGACCCGTGGAGGAGGGCCAGCCTTTGCGCGCACTAAAAAGTTGAACGGATGAGGAAAGCCGCGAAGGCGCCGATATTCAAATTTTGATTCCAAATAAGTCTGCTTCCAAATGTCGCATTTCAAAAATTCTTGCGGGAAGGTTATCTTACATTGACAATCTTTCACATACTAGGCATAGGGAAACTGTATCGCTATAGCTGTTTTGAGCCCCTTTAAGCGGAACGTTTTTCTTTTTAAGTTCCGCTTACTAACTACAACATTATGTGGAACCAGGTTAAGAGTATACTACTATCACTACTACTATTACCACTACCACTGCTACTACAACTACTACTACTACTGCTGCTACTGGTGCTGCTGTAAAAGGGCACTCATGCCGGTGTTTACTTGGGAATACAGAGATAATGTAAGCCCTTTAGCCATACACTGTAAGTAATGTGTGTGAAATTAGAGGTACTTTTAAAAAACAGTTCTGTCCCAGTACATAGAATATCTGTTCTACTTCATTGACAGAAATACGTTCACGAAAAACACCTGTAATTTTCTGTTTTCCAGCCGAACCACTGATTGGAAGGCAAACAATTCGATGTATTTTTCTAATTTCTTCCATTTTTTACCGCAAACTGATTTTTACTTGAATAGTAGGTAAATGCTGAATAAGAAGCGAAATGGTCTGACAACCCCGAAATGCGCTGTCCGACGATCGGCTGCACAACAATTTCGGTTCGAAAGAAGATAACAGGTGGAGCCTCATTCAGGTCCGTTGTTGTTGGCTCCCTGCCCCATGTCTCTTTTCAGTGGAAAGACATTGCGCGGCCAACTTAAATGGGTGCCATGGAGTATTGCCAGCGCAGAGATATTCGTGAGTTCGCAACGCTTTCGCCTTGAAAATGGTGTTCATTGAAGAAATTGGCGCTTAGCGCAAGTTTGTTGTTGTTACAGGCAGATGAGTAAAAAGGATATATTTGCATCACTCCTTTAACTGCGACAGAAAAAGAAAAATAAAAACAAAAAATGCCGTATAACAGGATTTTTTTGTCACATCAGAAAAAATTTCTATAATTTCTAGGCAGAAAAAACTAAAAATCACAAAAAATAAAACAGAAAATAAACAGTCAACATGGCGGAACAGAAAAGTTCTGTCAGGACAGCTGCCAGAAAATTTCTGTATTTTTCAACAAAAATGTTTTAGAGTGTACCTTCCAGCTAACCTGTGCTAACACTACTGCCCCTGCCATCAGTATCACTACTACTACTAGTACTGCCACTATTAATGCTAATACTAATGCTATATCGCTTCTACTACTACTACTGCTATTACTACTGTTACAACTACTACTACTACTACCGCTACACTGCTACTGCTGCAGCGACTGCTACCATTATTAGTACTACTACCAACACTACTAATTTTGGTACTAATACTGGTACTACCACTAATAGCACTACCACTACTACCACAAAATTACTACGACTACTACCACTGCCACTACCATTACTACTACCCCTACAACTACCACTATTACTGCTACCCCTACCCCAACTAACATTTCTACTACTACCACTACTATCTATGACCACCAATACTACTACCACTAGTGCCACTACTACTACTACCGTTACTACCATACCCACCACTACCACTTCTGCTGCTGCTACTACTGCTACTGCTACTACTACTACCAACACTACTGCCATTACTACTTCTACTACCACTACTACTACCACTACTATTACCACCACTGTCGGCGCTACTGCTGTTGCTGAAGTTTGTTTTTGTTGTTGTTTAATGGCTTCTTGTGCTCTGCATTTATGAGATTCGGCTTTACCTACCCTGCTGGTGAATTTTATCTGACAAAATAGCACTCATGCCTGTATCTGCCTGAGAATCCCAGAGGAAATGTAAGCCCTTAGCCGCACCTTTCAGCTACCCTGTTTAGCAAATGCACTGGCACTGTGCTGCCCTTGCAGGATGGGGAGCTGAGTCGCACCATTATGACGATGTCTATGTTGTCGCACATCGGGTGTTTCGTATTAATAACGCGAAAGCATCACTTCGTTATGTTCACAGATTTCTGTCCGCAGACCGTGTCCGCAGAACGGGTCCGCAAAATCATATACGCAGCAGTTGTGACTAATTGAGAAGCGGTAGACGTTAATGAGGGATGTAAATCGATAAAGGACGACGGAATAATTAGGCCAATTAGTTAATTAGTTAAATAAATAAAATAACTGCTTCACAGGAAAAGAAAGGCGCAGTATCTGCCACACTTGTTCTGTGGACACCTAAACCGCGCAGTAATGGAAGGGAGGAAGGTGTGAGTGAAAGCGAAAAGAGAGAAAGGGGTGACGCAGTGGGTATGACGTCAAGGATGTGACATCACGCAACCGGAAGTAGAGCTGAAGAAAGGGCATAGGAACGGATTGGCGCGCAATCTGGAAGTACCGACTAAAATGGGTAAACAAGAAATCAAGTAATGTGACGAAGAGGATGCGACGTCACGCAACCAGAATTAGAGCGAAAAAGGAAGGGATTAGCGCGCAATTTTAAAGTACCAAAGACTAAAATGGCAAACAAGAAGTGAATTAGCGACTAGAAGCAATCAGAAGCAACCAACAGCAGTATCCGTGTTTTTGCATTACGCCAATGCAGATTCTACAGTGCTCTTTAGTTTTTTCCTTTTGTCGATTGCCGCGCATATATAACCCGCTCTTTTCCGGGTAGAACGAAAGGAAGAAGATGGTTTCCACGGTATGAAAAAGAACTGAACAAGAGTAAATGGGGTACGAATCAGTTCACAGATGAGCCAACGTTTCGACAAGTGGACTTCTCCGCTAACAATTGTGACACGTGTAGCAGAGGAAGAAGAAGAAAGACAGCACATTCGGTAGAGTACCGCGATAGCCATAGGGGAAAGCGGGAAACTCAGGGTCGGTGTTACGGTGAAAAATTCCTAATTTTATGAGACACTGTGTACCCTCTGCGTGGCTGATTCAAACGCCCAACAGGGATGACGCAGCACCGCAGTGATGATGTCGCTACATAATTCCTCCGCAAGATCCACGGGGTCGTGGCTTCATCTTCCAAAAATCCCGTATTGCTTCTACAGAAAGGAAAGTCCATTTTCGAGACTGCCTTCCAACTGCTGCTCTGCACTGTGAACAAAATCGTGGCCATAAGTGTTTGGTTTACGCGGTTTGACGTCCAAAAGCACTCGGGCCATGAGAGACTCCGTGGTGGAGGACTCCGGTTATTTTGACCAGCTGGGGTTCTTCAACTTGCACGTACATCGCATAGCAACCGGGCGCCTTGCTTTTTACTTCCACCAAAAGCGGCCGGTTTTTGATCCCTCATTTTCTGGCACTGAAGTCGAAAGTTCCAGCCACTCCGTGTATGTACTAATTTCCGTGTTCATAACTCACATTTCTGTAGAATGGGTGCAGTCAGGAACTGATGCACCCTTTTAATGGGGGCAACAAGCACCACTGAATCCATTAAAAGGATGAATTAGTACCAACTTGCACCCTTCCCTTACGCTGTGAGCTATAGATACGGAAAAGGGGAAAAGGGTGTGAATTTCTTTATTGTGTGTGGGTCGTGAGCCGGGCGCGATATGCCTCCGCAGCTGAGGAATGCTCGCTCAATACGATTGTTTACAGGCTTTGCGCAACGTCAAATAGCAAATAGGAAAGAAAGAAAGAAAGAAAAGTAGAAAATATTTTTTTTTTTTTTGTCGGAGATACATACCTAGAGGATTTGGGGCTGCTGAAGCGACTTATTAGCTATCGCGCCATTGTGTTAGGCCAAAACATAAGTGTTTCCCGTATTTTTAACTTTTTCAAGCCTTCAGAAAATATTGGCAAAATTGTTGCGCAATTTTCTGCATCACTCTTGTCACATAATGTCACATAACCTAATGATTCGACGATCCTGACATGAGAAGCATAATTATTTTGTCATTGCAAACTCGAGATAAAACGACTGTTGGCTTCATTCGGAGCGGTATTTGCACATTCTGTATCTCGAAGTATCTCCTAAAGCGGACCACTACGGGTGGGTATTCTCGAAGACACACTTGTTGCAGATTCAGGCAACAATCTGCAAACAGAACGACGAGAGGAAGGAAGACGAGGATTGTAAGCGAGAGCGCGCGAGGTAGATACTGAGTACCATGTTGGCACATCGATAGCCAGGAACAGTCGGGTATTAAATGAACCGAGAGGCGTCCTGGTGCCTGCCCTTCTTCTACAACACTCACCGGCTTGTCTCCAGCAGTTCCTCCTTGATAGTGCCTTCGGAAACGTACAATGTGAGCCTCTCGTACGTCATGGACAGGAGCAGAGCCAGGTGGATGGGCTGGTCACAGTTCCTCCACAGGACTTCGGCCGTCTTGCGTTTGTTAGAGAACGCAGCCCACAGCGAGAGAATCACGAGTGCCTGGCGCTCCGCGGACGCGGCATCCTGCAGCCATGTTTAACGCACATTTGTGCTTGCATCTTCAATGTGTCATTTATTTCCAATATATACAGTACATAAAACCTCCCATCCATAATGTCTTGGCCTTGACATAAAATAAATAAACCAAAATATCTGATTCTGCGCTCATACACACTTGACAAGGAAAAATCATTCGCAAACAAAATAGCAAATTACAGATGTTTATTTAAAATGTGAAAGAAAAGATGTACAATGAAATACATATCAAAAATGAATGTTTCCACAATGGACTTGCCGATGCAGGCGACAATACTTCCACATGAACAGAAATGATACGTGTTCCTTTCCAGATACTTGGCTTCATCAGATACTAAGTCAAGAAAACTTTGCGCAAAGTGCGACAGGACACAAAGGGAGAAACACGCACACAAGCGCAGTGTGTGTGTGTGTGTGTGTGTGTGTGTGTGTGTGTGTGTGTGTGTGTGTGTGTGTGTGTGTGTGTGTGTGTGTGTGTGTGTGTGTGTGTGTGTGTGTGTGTGTGTGTGTGTGTGTGTGTGTGTGTGTGTGTGTGTGTGTGTGTGTGTGT
This sequence comes from Amblyomma maculatum, assembly GCF_055883805.1. Lineage (NCBI taxonomy): Eukaryota > Metazoa > Arthropoda > Arachnida > Ixodida > Ixodidae > Amblyomma > Amblyomma maculatum. Next base: position 8,736,502 of record NW_028146740.1, read on the forward strand.
GTGTGTCCTGTCGCATACTGTGCAAAGTTTTCTTGAATATGTCGATCCACCAACTGGCCCAGCAATCTTCACTACTAAGATTCATCAGATATTTTTCAAAGGCCTGATAGATTATAGTGCAAAACTTGTATAGTAGAGCTGACGGCCACGGCTTCCCTTGAATATGTTAGACGCAAAAAATTGTCAAGATTATGCTCCTGCTTAGCACGCACCTATAAATCCTCCAAGAGCAATCTGCACTACTAAGAAACATGGTATACTTTTCAAAGGCCTCAATCGATGATAGTGCGAACCTTGTACAGCAGAGCTGAAGCCCACGGCTTCAGTTGACTATGTTTGGCTATGTTATGCTCCTGCTTAGCAAGCACCTATAAATCCTTCAAGTGCCGGTAATTTGTCGCATTAAACTGACTTCGTCCGTGTATTGGGCATCCTGACAACATCGAGCGGCATTGCGAAGCACTGCAGACGTCTAAATTCTGTACGCTCGACGGAAGAAATGGCCAGATGTGGCACTATTCCTGCCTGGATATGGTGCGTCATCTGCCAACATGCTTCGGAGTCTGCGGAAATTCTTCGCCCTAAACCGACTGTATCCGTGTTTCGACTAACAAGTTGCTATGAGCCGGAGGTCGTGTATTTTTTTGTAGCGGCTCTCTGCCAAGATGGCAACATGCAACTTACAACTTTTGCATCGACACTTTTTCTCACGACTATAATTATAAAAAAACAGGTAACTATGCTTTAATAATTAATTACCTTAGTGAACGAAAAAATGCTGGAGATTAGCATAGGCAAATCTAAACAGCTCTGATATGGTTTCATTGGACTGGGGCTCATCGTATCTTTTAAAACCTTGGCTACATTACCTGGGACACCCGGTATATTGTCACATGGTAGTATCAAGTCCGTAGGTATAAAAGAGAAGACACGCGTGTTAGCACTTGGAATAAACTCTTTATTGGGCTCACTTGCGCCTGCAAAAGACTAAGTGAATCGGCGGCGGCGATAGCAGCAAATGCGCTCGTCTGTCGGCAAACTAAGAATTCCCGTCGCACCCCTTAACGACCAATTTAAAGGCGGCGAAGAAACATCTAGATAAAGCCACAATTGGAGACTAGCATAACCCTAAACACTGTAGAAACACATACGAGGGCCAGATGTCACGACATCGGCGTACATTGTTATTAAGTCAGCGCGGTGCGAAGAAAGGCCGCGCGGTGCCGCATAGAAGGTTCGAGCGAATTGGAGAAACGTTTCCTACTCTGCGCGAGGGGAGACCATAGTAAAGTGGCTTGTTGTGCTGGTTGGTTGGACATTATGTTAAAACAGCACTAGAAACACGGGCAGATAGTTTGTCTTTCTATCTGTCCGTGTTTATAGCGCATCGGCGTGACCCTCCTTACCACCCAGTGGAGACGGGGCTCACCTGGCCGGAAGGCACTTGTCCTCTCCAGAAGCTCCGGACGTGCCTAACAACGACGCACGGCTCGGCGGGAGGAGGAGAGGACGCTAAAGGAGCTAAATTTAAGTGCATGTGCGCGCCGGTATATGCGGTATATGCTCAGCGTGCCCTATTTATTGATGTCGAGTCGCTTGTATGAGTCAACCAGTGGTTTAGCTAGTATAGCAGCGAGTTCGCAAGTGATACTGCTCGGCCCCGGGGTCAACCCACTGCTCGGCAAGCCAACAGATATGCGAGAGAACGGCGTTCGTCTTACACCACATCGTCACACTCCAAGTGTCGGTCTGCGACAGTGCCCGGTGCACGATTTGGTGTTTGTTCATTTGACTCTCTCGTGTATTGTTCAGTGTTTTAAAGCCTCTGTTTTATTTATTGCCTCTTTAGTAACATGCTTAGCATTGCCTTTCTGTGAACGTCCATCTGTGCAATTGAAATATTAGTTTAAATTGTTGTGTATTGTCTCATGTTTCGCATAAAGTTTTTTGTTACTTCTGACTCCGACCATTATTCTGGTTTGAACCTGCGAACACTGGGCACCAAATAGCCACCCTTTTGTCACTAAAGGTAGTTGATTTCTTGCAGAGCTCGCCAGGCAAGTCGAGGGCATCTCTTTTGAGAAAGGGAAAGTTACCCCCACTCACTCTAAAGGTGCCTGGGAGTGTGCGCACCAATAGTGGCGAATCCTTAATAACTCTTAATTATTCACGGGTGACACCGCAATCTTCGAGATACATATCAGTGCGTCTTGCGTGATAAAAAAAAATAAAGTGGCGTCTCACGACAACGAGCATGAACAAACAAACAACACAGGATTTATCAATGCGCTAGAATCGGAGCGATAAGGCCGCTCACTTGCGGCTGTGGAGAAAGAACAAATAAAGATTTCAATGATTCGCGGCAATATAGGTGCGTCTGTGTGTGTACACGTGTCTCGCATATTGTAAAATTAAACTACCTGAATACCTGGGCTTCAATTTCGCATTCAGTTTAGTTCAGTCGTTCAGTCGTGTCCGACTCTTCGTGACCCTATAGACCATATCACGCCACACTTTCCGGTCTCTCACTATCTTCCTAACATCACATATCTTCATCTGCAGGCCTCGTGAATGCCATCTAACCATCGCGTTCGCTGCCTAACCCTTCTCTAGTGACCCTCAACCTTTCCCAACATCAAATCTTTCTCCAGCGATTGCTCTCTTCTCATCAGATGACCAAAGTAGCTGAGCTTTAACTTTAGAATTTAACCCTGGAATGAGCAATCAGGGTTTATGGTCGACAATATAGACTGATTTTATCTTCTGGCAGTCCAAGGAACTCTCAAGAGTCTCCGCCAGCACCACAAATCAAACGCGTCAATTCTTTGGCGGTCAGCCTTCTTCACAATCCAACTCTCGCATCCATATATCACAACAGGAAAGACCATAGCATGAGTTATACGGAACTTGGTTGGCAGTCTAATATATCTGCTATTCACTAGGTGGTGAAAGCTAGCCGTGGCTCTCTTTCCCAGAAGCAGGCGTCTCCTAATTTCATGGCTGCAGTCTCCTTCTGGGGTAATCTTGGAGCTCAAGAAGAGAAAACCTGTCGCAGCTTCCACTTCTTGTCCCTTGATTCTCCAGGAATTGAAAGGGCAAAACGCCATGATCTTTATCTTTTTATTGTTCAGTTTAAGCCCGAACGTCTCACTCTCTTCTTGTACACGCATCAGAAGTGTCTTGAGTTCCACCTCACTTTCTGCCATTAAAGTGGTATCAACCGCATATATAAGGTTGTTGATACCTTTTCCAGCAATCTTCACTCCAGCTGAAGACTCGGCCAGACCGGCCTTCCTCATGATGCACTCAGCATATAGGCTAATAGGCAGGGCGACAGTATGCAGCCTTGTCTCACTCCTTTCTAAATCGAAAACCAATCAGTAACACATGCCCCGTTCTTACTGTGGCCTATTTTTTTTTTCAATTCAATTCAATTTATTTTTGAGAGAGCTTCTGAAGGGTCACCTGGGCTAAAAGCTGTCAGGTCAGCTTGACAAGGCCCAGGTGCCCGATGTACAAGGCAGGGCATGGTGGCCTACCATGCATAGGACAGTAAAATAAAAAATAAAACACACAAAATGCATGGTACAGATTTGTACATGTGAAAATGTGAAAATCAAGTATGATAGGACAATATGGATACATGTTTGCAACAAAATAGCAATGACGTCATTCAAAGAATAGATGCGAGAAAGAAAAAAAAATCTAAAGATGCCCTACAAATAGTACTTCTAAAGGGAAAATACAGGAAACAAGTACATTTTCATATTAACGGCTTCTGAGAATCAGGATAGCAGGAAATATCACCCACTAAAATCTAATGGGATAAAAAATACTGCCGTAATCGGTTGAGGTTGGGGCTGCTAAATTAATCATACTTATTGAGAATTTGTGGAAGATTATGTTTCAAAGACTGCAGTTTGTAATTGGTGCGGAAGCGTGGAATCAGCCACACATCAGTGCTGCGTGTAGAGGCTTTACTTTGATAATGTTGTAAGGATGCGATAGACGTAATGAACTGCTTGAAAGCGGGTGATGATAAATAAAATGAGCGCAGCATACGAAATTCATAAATGTTTTGTATCAGAACTATATTGTATTGAGGAGAATACTGTTCAGTTGAAGAGAAGTAGTCAATGTTAGCTATAATGCGCACAATCTTCTTTTGCAACATGTAAACCTTCTTATTGTTGCCTTTAGTTGTCAACCTCACCAAATTGCAATAGTTAATGTATGAGAAGAATAGCGCCCGATATATTTGAAGTTTAGTGTGCACTGGAAGTAATGATCGGCAGCGAGATAAGGCCCCGTTGTTTTACTGAGTTTTGCGCAGATATTGGTGATGTGCGAGTCCCATGTTAATGAATCGGAAAACGTCACTCCTAGAATCTTATCTTCTTTTACAACTGAAATTTCTTCTCCATCACAGTGAAGAGTGGTCGCCAAGCTTACTATTTTATTTCTCGGCCGAAAAATAATTGCTTTTGTTTTTGCCGGATTAATTTTCAATCGGTTATTCTTTGACCAGAAAAGCAATCTTTCGATCAAGTCGTTACATTGTGTTGCAAGACTGTTTTCTTCTGGGCTAGATAAAAGAATGCTACTATCATCAGCATAAATAATAAATGTTCCCTCCAACGCAGTCGTCACAATGTCATTAATATGTACATTAAAAAGGAACGGCCTAAAAAAACTACACTGTGGAACTCCAGTTGCAATGGGTAATAAAGAGGACTGTCTGTTACCTAAGTGCACGCACTGACTTCTGTCTCGAAGGTAAGATCTGATAAGGTTTAAAGGTGTTCCTCGAATTCCATACAAAAATAATTTATCTAAAAGGATATCATGACTGAGTGAATCAAAAGCCTTGGAAAAGTTAATAAATAGACAAAGAGTAAGCAACTGATTTTCAATATTCTCTAAGATCTCTTTGAGAATCAGCAGAGCATGCTCTGTCGAGCGTCCCTTTATAAAACCAAACTGGGCATCAGAAAAAAGCCTCATCTGGTCATAAAATTTTGTCAGCCTTACGGATAGAATTTTTTCGAACTGTCTTGAGAATTTTGGTATAACAGATATTGGCCTGTAATTTTTAGCGTCATTTTTGTCGCCGCCTTTGTGTATGACAGTTTCTCTAGACTTTTTCATTTCGTAAGAAAACTCGCCATCCTCAATGATCAAATTGAAAATGTGCGTGAGAACAGGAGCAATGGACGGTAATACATACTTTACAGGCTTGATTTGCAAATTATTTATGTCAAGAGCTTGGCTATTCTTAAGTTGCATGAAGGTTCTTGAGACCTCTGCATTTGTGACAGGGAGACAAACAAAACTATTTATAGGGCTATTAATGTCAGGGGGTGAAAATGGGTGGCTATGATCCGTCGTTATGCTGTCGATAAATACTTAATTGAAGTGATCAGCTAGAGCTTGACCAGAAAGTTCACGATTATTAACTAATATCTTCTCAGGTGTGTTCTTATTTCGAAAGACGAGGACCTTATTTATGGCTTTCCAGGTTGCCTCTCGTTGATACTTGGTAATATCAGCGAAAATATGTTCAAAATATGCCGTGTTTGCACGCCGAAGCTTAGAATTCAATTTATTCCGAGAAGCCTTGAAATTTTCGAGCGCCATCTGCGTACGCGCATTTAGAAATGCATTAAAGAACTTATTTTGCTTTCTTATCATGCGTAGGTGAACTGTGGTAACCCACGGCTTTTTTTATCTTTTTTGATGGACGGAAAGTTCTGAAGGGAAAGTGCGCAGCAGATATTTTTACGAAAATTTCAAGTAAACTCGAGTAGGCGTAGTTTGCATTTCTTTTCAGAAATATAAAGGACCAGTCATATATGCCAATGTCTTGCTCAAAAGATAACAGAGCTTCGTTTGAAAGATATTGCATTGTAATGAAATCAGGGCGACTTTTGTTCGAGCTCATAGGGAAAGAATAAAACATAAAAACAGGGCAATGGTCACTGATTGTCACAAAATCGGCGCACATTTTCATCAAGCCGGTACGGCGCGAGGCCCGCACGGTGTCGCGTGGAAGGCATGGAGAGAAAAGCCCCCTTCCCCGCGCGGGAGAGCGCGTAGTTTTGTACGCGTTGCAGTGACCCTCTTTCCCATTGCCCGGGGAGGACGGTGGTTCATCGGCCTGGAATGTGCCAGGCCTTTCGAGAACGTTCTATGGGGCCTGGCCAATGACGACGCGCGGTTAAACGGGAGGAGAAGAGCGCGCTATAACCAGCGAAGCTAAGTGTGTGTGCGCGCTAGCTTTGGCGCATGTTAACAAACAGACGCGGCGCGCCCTATTTAAGCGACCGCGCCGCTTGTTGAGTCAGTCAGTCAGTTCGTCAGTGTTTTGCGAAGTGCTCGCCTGTGCTTCGGCTGGACTCCCGGGGATCACCCGCTGCTGGCAAGCCCACGAACTTTCAAGGGAGCGGCGCTCGTCTCGTATGGCGGCCACATCGTGACTCTTGAGGCATCGGACTGCAACAGTGCCCGGTGAACAATTTGGTGTTTGTTTATGTAACTCTCTCGTGTTTGATCTGTTGTAAAGCCTGTGTTATTGAATCATTCTGTAGTTGCATGCTTAGCGTTTGTATTCTGTGAACCTCTCGTCTGTGCATTTCAAGTGATCTTTTGTATTCCTTTGTATCGTCTCTTCCTGTGCATAAATTGTGTTTTGTTTGTTACCTCTGACTCCGATCCTTACTCTGGTTTGAACCGGCGACCGCTGGGCACCAAACGACCACCCCCTTCTGTCACTACAAGGTAGTTGAATTCCGGCTGAGCTTGCCACGCAAGTCGAGGGCATCTCCTTTGCGACCGGAACAGCTACCCCCACTCACTCTAAGGGTGTCTGGGAGTGTGCGCACCGTTAAGGGCGCATCGTTAATAATACCCCCTAATTATTAACGGGTGACACTGATATTTGCAGTGATCTTACCGGCAAGGGACACGGCTGTTTCAGTGTTTGTGATAAGTAAATCAAGGGTGGAAGATGAGGACACTGTAAGACGGGTGGGCGTTGTTATAACATTTTTGAAACCATTTGCGCAAAGTCTTGTCTCAAAATCATGGACACTGGCATTGTCATCCTGCATATTCAAATTGAAGTCTCCACCACAAATGAAGTGAAAATTGGTCGTGCGCAGGTATTCTAGGAATTGGTCAAAAAATTCTATAAACACTCCGTACCTGCCACTGGGGGGACGATAAACAACAGCCAAAATCTCAAGATTATGTCGAAGAGTTACAATTTCATAATCGTTGGTGACACGGCAATAATCAGGTACAGTTTTGTAATTCAAATCGTCTTCAATGTAGATGGCTACTCCACCACCATTTCGGCTTTTGCGATTGTAATTCAAATCGTCTTCAATGTAGATGGCTACTTCACCACCACGTCGGCTTTTGCGATTAATGGCGAAGTTTTTGTAACCGTCAATGCGAACCATATTACAACCATCATAATACCAAGTTTCTCTAACCATTATAATGTTATATTTGAAAGAGAACTGGGTCAGCAGATAGCTAATGTTATCTTCTTTATTTATTGTGGAGCGTGCCTTAAAATTTAATACAGAGTTATCAGAGGAGCAAGGCGGTTTTATACAGTGTGGAAGAACAAGTTCTTTGTAATCCATTAGGAAAAGAACCGAGCGCTATGTGTGCTTAGTGCGCGCAGATGTGCTTAGGTATCGGGAGACGGTAGTTTGTCTTTCTCGTGCGAGGAAGAAGAGTCGAGGGGCTGTGTAGAGACTATCTTGACAAGATCTTGCTCATGGGCTATATGAATGCTTTTTGAGGTGTCACTTTCTCGAGCGAATATTTTCCCATTTTGTGTCCAAACCGACTTCCAGTGCTGTTCTTTCTTATTCTGTTCTTTCTTATTGTTATTCCAAGGAGTCGTTTCAGATAGGGGCAGAGGTGCTGATTAACGTAAATGGCAGCTTTTCTGTTGATTCCAATGTCTTCGTTGCTGATTCTAGCCTTTCTTGTTTTTTGAAGAGTAGTGTCACGTTTCGCACGAGACTTAACTACAATGTTTGGTGTGTTATGTTTACGGTTTGGTACTCGATGACAGGTTTCAATATCACAAACATTAATTGGCTCTTTGATGAGTTCGCCGATTTTGGTTAGAATTTCTGAGACGTCCTCATTGTCAGTTTTTGCCACTCCTTGAATCTCCAGATTGGCGGATCTGGAATATTGTTCCAAATGTACTAACTGCTTTTCCAACTCGACAGCCTTGGTTTCCACCATAGAGCATTTAGCTTGCATCGCCTCGTTCTCTGCTCTTAGCGTTGCGTGTCTTGCTATTTCAGCATTTAGCTTCTGTCTTAACTCTTCAATATCTTTATGTGCATACTCAAGACTGTCTGTCAAGTTTCTCTGTTCTGCTCTTAATACTCGGATTTCATTTCGGAGATCTCTTTCAAGTGCTTCCCGTGCTATTTTCAATTCCAGCTTTATTTCCTGTTTTAGCTTCAAGAAATCATTTCTTAGCTCTTCTTTACATTTCGCAAAGTCCTTTGTCATGTAGGTCTCTGGTACGTAGAAACACGTCACATAAAAACACAGCTTGGCAGCAGCGACGACAAATATAACACGAGGATAACAAAAAGGTTGCTGAGCACCAACCTGTAGCAAACATCCAGAGCAATGCTTAATCCCTGTTCACAGCGGCTGTCGCCACTGCCAAGTGATGCTCCGGGAGCCTCGGCAGGCCCTTTTGTAGCTGGTGCGGTAACGTAGATGCTGACGTACAGATAGCCGATGTCGCGCTATCGTCGCTAACCGCCACGCTGCTGATGTAGATTGGTGCAGCTGATCCTTGTCCGAGCAGGCGCATACTGCTGATGTCACGGTCCTTGTCGTAGCTTTACGGTGACAATCTGTAGCAAAATCCAGAACAATGCTTAATCCCTGTTCTCAGCGGCCGTCGCCACTGCCAAGTGATGCTCCGGGAGCCTCGGCAGGCCCTTTTGTAGCGGGTGCGGTGACGTAGAGGCTAATGCAAAAATAGCCGATTTCGCTCTATCGTCGCTAACCGCCACGCTGCTGATGTAGATTGGTGAAGCTGATCCTTGTCCGAGCAGGCGCACACAGCTGATGTCACGGTCCTTCGGTGACAATCTGTAGCAAAAATCCAGAGCAATGCTTAATCCCTGCTCACAGCGGCCGTCGCCACTGCCAAGTGATGCTCCGGGAGCCTCGGCAGGCCCTTTTGTAGCGGGTGCGGTGACGTAGAGGCTGACGTACAAATAGCCGATGTCGCTCTATCGTCGCTAACCGCCACGCTGCTGATGTAGATTGGTGCAGCTGATCCTTGTCCGAGCAGGCGCACACGGCTGATGTCACGGTCCTTGTCGTAGCTTTACGGTGAAAATCTGTAGCAAAAATCCCGAACAATGCTTAATCCCTGTTCACAGCGGCCGTCGCCACTGCCAAGTCGCCACTTGCCCTTCATACAGGTTCCTGAGGAGACAGATGAGGTGAATTGGAACTCCCATCTCTTGGAGAGCTTGCCACAATCTTCTGTGATTTACACAGTAAAACGCTTTCGCATAAGCAATAAAGCACAAGTAGATAATTTCTGAAACTCTCTTGCTTTTTCCATGATCCAGCGAAGGTTCGCAATCTGGTCTCTAATTCATCTGCCCGTGCGAAACCCAGCTTGTACGTCCGGAAGTTCCCGATCTACATACTGCTGCAGCCTGCCTTGGAGCATTTTCAACATCACCTCGCTAGCATGCAAAATAAGCGCGATGGCGTGGAAGTTGGAACAATCTTTGGCACTGGCTTTCTTTGGAATGGGAATGTAAACTGAACTCCTCCAATCTTGTGGCCACTGCAGGGCTGTCCAAATTTACTGACATAATGTATACAGAACATTAACAGCATCATGGTTGATGTTTTGAAGCAACTCAGCTGGAATGCCATCAATTCCGCTTTGTTCTTTGCAAGGCTGGCTAAGGCCCATTCAACTTCACTCTTCAGGATGTCCGGGTCGAGATCAGTAATCACAGCCGTCTTATGTTGGGTTTGCACATCTGGGTCCTTCTTGTAGAGTTCTCTATATTCCTGCCACCTCTTCTTTATCTCTGAGGCTTCAGTGAGGTCCCTGCCTCCTTTGTCCTTTATCACGCCCAGCTTAGCACAGAAGTTCATTTGATATCTTTGTTTGACTTTACAGAGCTCTTGTGTTCCTCAGTTTGCTCTTGTCCTCAACTGCTTGGCACTGTATTTTCACGAAGGCATTTTTATCTCTCCTTGCTATTTTCTGAAAATCCACATTTAGAACCTTGTATCTTTCTCTTCCTGCAATAACTTTTGCCATCCTCCTTTCCTCAGCTATTTGCAAAGCCTCTTCAGATATCCAGTTCGCGTTCTTGCATTTCTTTTGCTTTGAAACTACCTTAGTAGCAACTTGTATTATATAACGAACATCACTCGATATCTCTACATGCTCTCTGTCTGCTAGATCTAATTGTTGAAATCGATTGCTCACCTCCACAGCATATTCTGATGGAATTTGATCCTGGCGCCACAATCGGCGCCAGGCCTTGTTTTTACTGCTTGTATAGCACTTCTCCATTCTTGCCTGCAAAGAATATAATCAATCTCATTCCTGCACAGACCGTCCGGTGAAGTCCATGTTTACAGGCGCCTCTGGTGCCGTTGAAAATGAGTATTCGCTATGGTCAGGTTATTTTCTTGACAAAACTCTACTAGCCTCTGCACAGCTTCATTTCGCTCACTAAAACCGAACTTGCCTGAAATTCCGGATATTGCTTCACTCCCCACCTTAGCATTCCAGTTTCCTTTGGGAAAAAGGACGTCTGGTGATGGAGTGCGGTCAAAAAGGTATTGCAGGTCAGCATAAAATTTCTCAAAGTCAGCTTCTTCAGCAATAGTGGTTGGTGCATAGACTTGGATAACTGTTATACCCCGCCATGGTGGTGCAGTGGTTGCGGCGCTCGACTACTGTGCCCAAGGATGCGGAATCGAATCCCGGTCTCGGCAGCCGCTTTTCGATGGAGGCGAAAAGCAAGGTGCCCGTGTGCTGTGCGATGTCAGTGCACGTTAAAGAACACCAGGTGATCGAAATTTCCGGAGTCCTCCACTACGGCGTCTCTCATTGCCTGGATCACTTTGGGACGTTAAACCCCACCAACCAAACCAAACCAATGTTGAAAGGGTGACCATGGATCCGAAGTGAAATCATTCGGTCGTTTTTGGGGTTGTACCCTAGCACTGCTTTGCCCATTCTTCTGTTTACTATGAGAGCGACCCCATTCCTTCTCTTGGATTCGTGCCCACAATAAAGACATAATGATCGCCGGAATTAAATTCTCCCATTCCGGTTCACTTGAGCTCGCTGATACCCAAGATATCAATGTTCAATCAGTCCATCTCTCGCTGGAAGACATCCAGTTTACGTTGCGTCATAGATCTTACATTTCATGTTGCTATATGATATATCTCCTTGCAACGTCGGACTTTCCGGCCGCTTCCCGAAACATCCACAACTGAGCGTCCTTTTTGCTTTGGCCCAGCCGCTTCATTCGTCCTGGAGCTACTAGGAATCGCCCTTTGTTCATCCCCAGTAACATGTGGGACGCCTTCCAACCTAGGGGGCTCATCTTCCGGCGCCATATCATTATTGGTATTGTGACTGGCCATAGGGTTTTCTTGGCAGGAAATACTGGAGTGGGTTGATATTACCTTCTCCAGTGAATCACATTTTGTCAGAACTCTCTGCCGTGAACTGTCTATCTTGGGTGGCCCTACACAGCAGAGCTCACGACTTCATCGAGTTTCGCAAGCCCCTCCGCCACGACAAGGCAGTGATCCATGAAGGGGTATTAACTACATAGAGGAATACAATATCATTTTGAAATACCAGCACGATTTTTGCAGGGGCATTATTCTTGCGAAACCCAGTTCTCTGGCTTTACTAACGATATATTATCAGCAGTAGGCTTACGCTTGCGAACGCGTTCCTCACCACAGGTCTCTAATTAAATTAGCACACTTAAACCTTCACATAAGTGTTATTGCATGGATTAAACACTTCCTCTACAATAAAAATCAATTCACATCTGTCAATGGCTTTAACTCTCGCTCTCGACAAGGCAGTGATCCCCTTCATGGATCACTGCCTTGTCGTGGCGGAGGGGCTTGCGAAACTCGATGAAGTCGTGAGCTCTGCTGTGTAGGGCCACCCAAGATAGACAGGTCACGGCAGAGAGTTCTGACAAAATGTGATTCACTGGAGAAGGTAATGGCAACCCACTCTAGTATTTCCTGCCAAGAAAACCCTATGGCCAGTCACAATACCATTATCGATATGGCGCCGGAAGATGAGCCCCCCGGGTTCGAAGGCGTCCCACATGTTACTGGGGATTAACAAAGGGCGATTCCTAGTAGCTCCAGGACGAATGAAGCGGCTGGGCTAAAGCCAAAAGGACGCTCAGTTGTGGATGTGTCGGGAAGCGACCGGAAAGTCCGATGTTGCAAGGAGATATATCACATAGCAACATGGAATGTAAGATCTATGACGCAAGGTAAACTGGATATCGTCAAGTGAGAAATGGACAGATTGAACATTGATATCTTGGGTATCAGCGAGCTCAAGTGGACCGGAATGGGAGAATTTAACTCCGGCGACCATTATGTCTTTTATTGTGGGCACGAATCCAAGAGAAGGAATGGGGTCGCTCTCATAGTAAACGGAAGAATGGGCAAAGCAGTGCTAGGGTACAACCCCAAAAACGACCGAATGATTTCACTTCGGATCCAAGGTCACCCTTTCAACATAACAGTTATCCAAGTCTATGCACCGACCACTGCTGCTGAAGAAGCTGACGTTGAGAGATTTTATGCGGACCTACAATGCCTTTTAGACCGCACCCCATCATCAGACGTCGTTTTTCTCATAGGAGACTGGAATGCTAAGGTCGGGAGTGAAGAAATATCCAGGATTAAAGGCAAGTTCGGTCTTGGTGAGCCAAATGAAGCTGGGCAGAGGCTAGTAGAGTTCTGTCAACAAAACAACCTGGCCATAGCGAATACTCATTTTCAACAGCACAAGAGGCGCCTGTACACATGGATTTCACCGGACGGTCTGTACAGGAATCAGATCGATTATATTATTTGCCGGCAGAGATGGAGAAGCGCTATACAAGAAGTAAAAACAAGGCTTGGGGCCGATTGTGGCACCGAGCATCAGCTTCTTGTTGCCAAAATTAAGCTTCGATTGAGGAAAACGCAGAAAACTAGAAGGTCTTTCAGGTATGATCTGGATCAGATTCCATTAGAATATGCTGTGGAAGTGAGGAATCGATTTCAAGAATTAGATCTAGAAGACAAAGAGCCCGAAGAGATCTGGACTGATGTTCGTGATATAATACAAGAAGTTGCTACTAAGGTAGTTCCAAAGCAAAAGAAATGCAAAAAAGCAAACTGGTTATCTGAAGAGGCTTTGCAAATAGCTGAGGAAAGGAGGATGGCAAAAGGTAAGGGGGAAAGAGAAAGATACAAGGTTCTCAATGCGGAGTTTCAGAAAATAGCAAGGAGAGATAAGAATGCCTTCCTGAACATACAGTGTCAAGCAGTTGAGGACAACAGCCAATTAAGGAACACAAGAGCTCTGTATAAGACAATCAAAGATATCAAAGGAAGCTTCTGTGCTAAGCTGGGCGTGATAAAGGACAAACGAGGCAAGGGCCTCACTGAAGCCTCAGAGATAAAGAAGAGGTGGCAGGAATACACAGAAGAACTGTACAAGAAGGACCCGGATGGTCAAACCCAACATAGGACGGTTGTGATTACTGATCTCGAGCCGGGCATCCTGAAGAGTGAAGTTGAATGGGCCTTAGCCAGCCTTGCTAAGAACAAAGCTAGCGGAATTGATGGTATTCCAGCTGAGTTGCTTGAAAACCTCAACCACGACGCTGTTAACACACTGCATACATTATGTCAAAAGATTTGGACAACCCTGCAGTGGCCACAGGATTGGAGGAGGTCAGTTTACATCCCCATTCCAAAGAAAGGCAGTGCCGAAGATTGTTCCAACTACCGCACGATCACGCTTATTTCGCATGCTAGCAAGGTGATGTTAAAAATCCTGCAAGGTAGGCTGCAGCAGTATGTGGATCGGGAGCTTCCGGACGTGCAAGCTGGGTTTCGCAAGGGGAGAGGAACTAGAGACCAAATTGCCAACCTTCGCTGGATCACGGAAAAAGCAAGAGAGTTCCAGAAGCCCATTTACTTCTGCTTTATTGATTATGCGAAAGCGTTTGACTGCGTAGATCACAGCAGATTGTGGCAAGCTCTCCAAGAGATGGGAGTTCCAATTCACCTCATCTGTCTCCTCAGGAACCTTTATGAAGGGCAAGAGGCCACAGTCACAACTGGGCATGGTCTTACTGATTGGTTTCCGATTGAGAAAGGGGTGAGGCAAGGCTGCATACTGTCGCCCTGCCTATTTAACCTATATGCAGAGTGCATCATGAGGAAGGCCGGTCTGGACGAGTCTAAAGCTGGAGTGAAGATTGCTTGAAAACGTATCAACAACCTTAGATATGCGGATGATACCACTTTAATGGCAGAAAGTGAAGTGGAACTCAAGAGACTTCTGATGCGCGTACAAGAAGAGAGTGAGAAGTTTGGGCTTAAACAGAACATTAAAAAGACGAAGATCATGGCGTCTTGCCCTATCAAGTCCTGGAGCATCAATGGACATGAAGTGGAAGCTGTGACAGATTTTCTGTTCTTGGGCGCCAAGATTACCTCGCAAGGAGACTGCAGCCATGAAATTAGGAGACGCCTGCTTCTTGGAAAGAGAGCAATGGTTAGCCTTGACCGCCTAGTAAAGAGCAGAGACATTAGTCTGCCAACCAAGATCCGTGTAAGCCGTGCTATGGTCTTTCCAGTTGTGATGTATGGATGCGAGAGTTGGACTGTGAAAAAGGCTGACCGCCGAAGAATTGACGCGTTTGAATTGTGGTGCTGGCGAAGACTCTTAAGAGTTCCTTGGACTGCCAGAAGATCAAATCAGTCGATATTGTCGACCATAAACCATGATTGCTCATTGGAGGGTCAAATTCTAAAGTTAAAGCTCAGCTACTTTGGTCATCTGATGAGAAGAGAGGAGTCGCTGGAGAAAGATTTGATGTTGGGAAAGGTTGAGGGTCGCCGGAGAAGGGGTAGGCAGCGAACGCGATGGTTAGATGGCATTCTCGAGGCATTGCAGATGAAGCTATGTGATGTTAAGAAGATAGTGAGAGACCGGAAAGCGTGGCGTGACATGGTCCATAGGGTCACGAAGAGTCGGACACGACTGAACGCCTGAATTGAACTGACTGTTACCATAACACCTGGGGTAGCCCTAGGCAGCGTACTTGGTCTGTTCCTCTTTTTTGATATTTATAATGACCTGCTCAAGTGTGTCACATCTCAAATTCTGTTATTTGCGGATGACTGTGCTACATATCGCAATATTACTAATGATTCTCACCGCCTAGCCCTTCAAAATGATAATAATGCTGTGACTGCTTGGTGTTTCTCTTGGCTAATGTCTCTAAACGCATCTATAACAAAGCTAATTTCGTTCACCATCCGCTCCAATCAAATTCCTATAGCCTACTCCCTCAACAATGATAACGTAGAACTTATAACCACTTACAACTATCTTGGATTTTATTTTCAGTCTGACGTAATTTGGCATCGTCATATTAACACAGTCTTGGCATCAGCAAACCGCGCACTCGGTGTTCTTATGCGCAAAGTCAAGCATTCACTTTCTCACCTAAAAAAACGTGCTTAGATTGTAACCCGCGCTAACCGTGTCAGGTCTGGAGGGGGAAGAAGACGAAGATCGTGCGGAGTGCGCCTTGTTCTGGGCCGCGGCTGTTTTGCCTGGTCAAGCGCCTGTTCTCTGTCTCCTGTGCCTCAGCGCCCCAACCTCATCCTTTGACGTTGACCTTCTGGACTGCCGTCCAAGTAGCGAAAGAACCCGTGACATTCTAGTGGAGATGCGGGGTAAATGCAGCACGGCCTCTCAACACCCGCAACTCTGAGTCCACTCTCAAGTCTCAGTCGCCGCCCCCTCGACGAGGAGGCCGAGATACGTGCCAGCCGCCGACTTCAAGGGCTTGCTCCTGAATTTGGTCTGTTGCCGATCTGCGGCTCTCCACGAGTTACAATGGCCCGGGGTACCACGACCCAATGTAGATATGCGGATGATACCACTTTAATGGCAGAAAGTGAAGTGGAACTCAAGAGACTTCTGATGCGCGTACAAGAAGAGAGTGAGAAGTTTGGGCTTAAACAGAACATTAAAAAGACGAAGATCATGGCGTCTTGCCCTATCAAGTCCTGGAGCATCAATGGACATGAAGTGGAAGCTGTGACAGATTTTCTGTTCTTGGGCGCCAAGATTACCTCGCAAGGAGACTGCAGCCATGAAATTAGGAGACGCCTGCTTCTTGGAAAGAGAGCAATGGTTAGCCTTGACCGCCTAGTAAAGAGCAGAGACATTAGTCTGCCAACCAAGATCCGTGTAAGCCGTGCTATGGTCTTTCCAGTTGTGATGTATGGATGCGAGAGTTGGACTGTGAAAAAGGCTGACCGCCGAAGAATTGACGCGTTTGAATTGTGGTGCTGGCGAAGACTCTTAAGAGTTCCTTGGACTGCCAGAAGATCAAATCAGTCGATATTGTCGACCATAAACCATGATTGCTCATTGGAGGGTCAAATTCTAAAGTTAAAGCTCAGCTACTTTGGTCATCTGATGAGAAGAGAGGAGTCGCTGGAGAAAGATTTGATGTTGGGAAAGGTTGAGGGTCGCCGGAGAAGGGGTAGGCAGCGAACGCGATGGTTAGATGGCATTCTCGAGGCATTGCAGATGAAGCTATGTGATGTTAAGAAGATAGTGAGAGACCGGAAAGCGTGGCGTGACATGGTCCATAGGGTCACGAAGAGTCGGACACGACTGAACGCCTGAATTGAACTGACTGTTACCATAACACCTGGGGTAGCCCTAGGCAGCGTACTTGGTCTGTTCCTCTTTTTTGATATTTATAATGACCTGCTCAAGTGTGTCACATCTCAAATTCTGTTATTTGCGGATGACTGTGCTACATATCGCAATATTACTAATGATTCTCACCGCCTAGCCCTTCAAAATGATAATAATGCTGTGACTGCTTGGTGTTTCTCTTGGCTAATGTCTCTAAACGCATCTATAACAAAGCTAATTTCGTTCACCATCCGCTCCAATCAAATTCCTATAGCCTACTCCCTCAACAATGATAACGTAGAACTTATAACCACTTACAACTATCTTGGATTTTATTTTCAGTCTGACGTAATTTGGCATCGTCATATTAACACAGTCTTGGCATCAGCAAACCGCGCACTCGGTGTTCTTATGCGCAAAGTCAAGCATTCACTTTCTCACCTAAAAAAACGTGCTTAGATTGTAACCCGCGCTAACCGTGTCAGGTCTGGAGGGGGAAGAAGACGAAGATCGTGCGGAGTGCGCCTTGTTCTGGGCCGCGGCTGTTTTGCCTGGTCAAGCGCCTGTTCTCTGTCTCCTGTGCCTCAGCGCCCCAACCTCATCCTTTGACGTTGACCTTCTGGACTGCCGTCCAAGTAGCGAAAGAACCCGTGACATTCTAGTGGAGATGCGGGGTAAATGCAGCACGGCCTCTCAACACCCGCAACTCTGAGTCCACTCTCAAGTCTCAGTCGCCGCCCCCTCGACGAGGAGGCCGAGATACGTGCCAGCCGCCGACTTCAAGGGCTTGCTCCTGAATTTGGTCTGTTGCCGATCTGCGGCTCTCCACGAGTTACAATGGCCCGGGGTACCACGACCCAATGTCAATACATGGACTGTAAGGGGTGTATTGGAGCACCAAGACCGCAAGCAACGTCCGCAAACCAAAGCGACGGGGGTAGCGTTCGAATCAACACTGCAGTGCCAACAAGGCTCCGGCTCCACTTCGTCTACCTCTTCGGTTTGGCGCGCGAGCTGATGGCGATCGGGATTACTACAATACCCCCCGGCGGAAAAGGAGCCATCCTGGCGACTCATGGTGAGGAAAGGGTAGGGGGATCATAATACGGCTTGAGGCGGTCGACATGTACAGTTTCTCGGCCGCGGCGGCGATGATCTGGAGATGGGTTCAAGGGCTCTACTACGTAATTGACTGGAGAAGATTGTTCGAGAATGCGGTAAGGTCCATGATAGCGCGATAGGAGTTTGGATGAGAGGCCGGGTGCAGAGGAAGGCACCCAGAGCCAAACGAGGGCACCTGAGGGATATGAAGGCGCTGGATTTGTAGGGTCCCGGTTATGCTTTTGTTGAGCCTGGTTCTCCGTTGTGAAGGAGCGCGCCAATTGTCGGCATTCTTCGGCAAATGTGTGCGCTTCAGACAGTAGAGTGGTTTCTGAAGCGTCGGGGTGGTAGGGCAGAATAGTATCCATGGTGGACGTGGGTTCACGATCATATAAAAGAAAGAAGGGGGAGAACCCAGTCGTAGTCTGCGTAGCCATATTGTAGGCGTACGTTACGAAAGGCAGCACTTGGTCCCAATTAGAGTGAGCGCTATCGACGTACACGGCTAGCATGTCACTAAGAGTGCGATTAAATCGCTCAGTCATGCCGTTCGTTTGGGGGTGATACGCTGTGGTGCTCCGGTGAATGATCTGGCACTGTTTGAGGAGGGCTTCGACAGTGTCGGAAAGAAACGCACGTCCGCGGTCACTGATCAATTCTTTCGGTGCGCCGTGACGAAGAACGAGGCGATGTAGAATGAACGAAGCAACATCCCGTGTGGTGGCAGACTGCAAGACCGATGTTTCCACGTAACGGGTTAGGTGGTCAACGGCTACGATGGCCCAGCGGTTGTTAGCCGACGTGATCGGAAGCGGGCAATACAGATCGATACCGACACGGTCAAAAGGGCGGCTGGGGCAAGACAATGGCTGCAACGGAGCGGTTAGCTGAGGGGATGGATTCTTGCGACGTTGGCAGGCGGTACAGGATCGGATGTACTGACGAATGAAGCGGTACATGCCGCGCCAGTAATATCTCATACGCAGTCGAGAATAGGTTCTCAAGACACCTGCATGGCCGCATTGGGGATCGGCGTGGAAAGAGGCGCAGATTTCAGCACGGAGATGTCGCGGAATCACGAGAAGCCACTTTCGCCCTGTAGGATGGTAATTGCGGCGGTATAAAAGTCCATCACGAGTGGCGAAGTGGTGGACCTGACGACGAAGTGCACGTGACGGAGACAGCTCTGCGGGCGTAGACAGGAATGTTAAGAGTGAGGATATCCATGGATCTTTCTGCTGCTCAGATTTCATGTTGGTAATGTTGAGCGGCGACATATCGTAGGCACAAACGAAGCCAGCCGTCGAGTCGTTAGGAAGCGGTGAACGGGAAAGGGCATCAGCGTCGGTGTGCTTGCGTCCAGATCGATAGATGACGTGGATATCGTACTCCTGAAGACGTAACGCCCAGCGGGCGAGGCGGCCGGAGGGGTCTTTGAGGGAGGATAGCCAACAGAGCGCGTGGTGGTCAGTAACAACGTAGAATGGGCGACCGTAAATATAAGGACGAAACTTGGTAATGGCCCATATGATGGCCAGACACTCCTTTTCGGACACAGAATAGTTCGATTCCGCTTTCGTGAGGGTACGACTAGCGTACGCGACGACATACTCGGAATATCCAGGTTTCCGTTGAGCAAGAACAGCGCCCAGACCTACGCCGCTTGCATCAGTGTGCATTTCGGTCGAGCAGGCAGGGTCGAAATGGCGGAGTATAGGGGGAGAAACCAGTAGACGGCGTAGTGTACTGAACGCAGCATCACAGGCTGGTGACCAAGAGGAAAGGTTCGGGCCTCCGGCGAGAAGTTGCGTTAAAGGGGCGATGATACCGGCGAAGTTGCGAATAAAACGGCGGAAATACGAACATAGACCGATAAAACTTCGAAGTTCTTTCAAGGTTGTGGGCTTGGGGAAGTCTGCGACGGCACGAAGTTTGGTAGGATCCGGTAGAACGCCATCCTTGGATATGACATGGCCAAGTATTGTGAGCTTGGTAGCGGCAAAGTGACATTTCTTCAAGTTGAGCTGTAGGCGTGCTTCAGTAAGGCACGTAAGGACACGCTGAAGGCGCGGAAGGTGGGAAGGGACATCTTTCGAGAAAACGACAATGTCATCTAGATAACAAAGACACGTTTCCCATTTGAGCCCACTGAGAATGTTATCCATCATTCTCTCGAAGGTGGCGGGGGCGTTGCACAGTCCGAACGGCATCACATTGAATTCATACAAGCCATCGGGAGTGATAAAGGCTGTTTTCGGGCGGTCAGCGGAAGCCATCGATACTTGCCAATAGCCAGAGCGCAAGTCTAGCGACGAAAAGAACTCCGCTCCTTGCAAACAATCTAGCGCGTCATCAATTCGTGGTAGTGGGTAAACAACTTTGCGGGTTATCTTATTCAGACGCCGGTAGTCCACACAGAAGCGGATCGTGCCATCTTTCTTCGTCACCAACACGACGGGGGAGGCCCAAGGGCTATGAGATGGTCGTATGATGCCCCGTTGAAGCATATCGGCGACATTGTCACGAATGACGCGGCGCTCAGTGGGCGACACGCGATATGGTCGCTGCCGCAGGGGAGCATGAGGACTAGTGTCGATTGCATGAGAAACGGTCAAGGCGCGGCCCAAGGAAGGCTGGGACACGTCAAAAGATGCACTGAAGCGCTGAAGGAGGGCGATTATTTGGTCCCGTTGGGCGGTCTGAAGGTCGGTCGCGATAGCTCGATGAAGGGCGTCGACAGGAAGCTCATCACTCGTAGCAGCACAAGACGTCAAGGCGATCGGGATTACTACAGGACTCGTTTCTCGCACCGTCCGTGACATATCTACCGATGGCTCTTCGTACGGCTACCACGTTCTATGGCGATGCCTCCGAAGATGTAGAGGATTGGCTGGAACAGTACGAACGTGTGGCCCGCCACAATGGCTGGAATGGCGAAAACTGTCTTGAGAATTTGTATTTTGTGCCTGGACAGTACTGCTCGGCACTGGTTCGATAACCACGAGGCCGCCCTTACATCCGGGGACACCTGTAAGGAAGAACTGCGAAGGACGTTCGCCAATCAGTATCGGCGACAGCGAGCAGACCTTCTGCAAACACGAGTGCAACGACCTATTGAAACAGTGACAAGTTTTGTTCAAGACGTCTTACAACTTAGCTCCCGGGCTAACCCCCGTGCCACTGAGGAAAAAAAGTTTTCGTGCACTCACGCGGGGCGTCAAAAGTGACATTTGCGGGCTTATTCGAGATCCGCCGACTACAGTGGCACAATTTGTAAATGAGGCGACGAACATCGAGCGAGCCTTGGTTACGGGAGCGGACCATTATCGTCGCCTTGCTGGAGGTCCCAGCGTTTCGAACCTTTCAGCTGCTCGCTTTAAGGTTGATTCCCTCGATACGGCAGCTGCTTCCACCTGCTGATGGTACGGCATCCTGCGCCCTCACGGATGCTGTCTGCGAAGAAGTACAACGTGCCCTTTATCCACAGTGCTCCGTTGCTTCTTCACCTACTCAGCTCGTTGAGACGTACGCGTCTGTTGCTAGTCGCCCGCCGCCGCAGCAGCCACTACCGCCGCCTGTTCGCCGTCAGTAGTTGCCTACACAAACCCGTATCCCTGCCTACGATCTTTGCCCGCAGCAGCGATGGATGAGCAAGGCCGACGCGTGGAGGACAACCGACCAATGCCTGCTATGCTTCCACTGCGGAGAAGCAGGCCACGTCTACCTTCGCTGCCCTTACCACGAGCTTGGTCTTCGCGGTTTTCAGCGGAAAGCTCCCCGCCCGCAGTTCGGCGAACAACCCCGTGACATCGCGGATTATCTGCGCCGTTCACCACCACCCGACCGGTCTTCACGTCGCGACCTTCGCTCGCCACCGTCCCGCCAGTAGGATTCTCCCCTTCGCAGCAATCGACGGGAAAGCCTGTCCCCTCGTCGGCAAAACTAAGCCCGGCGACGTCTGGAGGTGGCGTTGCCGAGCCCGTTCCTGTTAAAGAGCCTCCACGTTTTTCGCCCCGCTCCCCCACGCGAACCGACGATCAACCCTACGACCTTCCCGACGAACTTCTCGCCGAGCTTTCCGACGAGCTTTCTGACGAACTCCCCAACGGAGCTTCCGACGACCGTCGTGGCACAGTGTACAATGATCTTGATGTTGTGATCGGCAGATACGACGTGACGGCACTTGTTGACACCGTTGCAGACTCTTCTGTTATGAGTGGGCAGCTATGCCGCCGACTTCCCAAGGTAACGATGCAGTGGGATGGCCCCCATATCAGAACCGCTGGAGGCCACCTCGTAAGACCAATCGGCAGATGCACTGCTCGTATTGAGATTAACGGTCTCAGGTGCCCGGTGTTACCTTTGTTGTATAGCCGAAATGTTCCAGAGACGTTATTCTCGGCATGGATGTTTTGAGTGATTGCAGAGCTGTAATAGACTTTACCTACCGCCGCCTCACGCTTCGTCAACCTCGATATACCTCTGCGCAAACAAAGCCCCAAGTTTGCACGGCACGCGTCTTGGCGGAGCACGTGGCCTTACCGCCCCAATCTAGCGTATTTCTCCCTCTCACGTCCGACCATGTTGCTTCTGGCGAAGGTCTGCTGGAAGTGCTCAGCTGCTTCTTGAACGGGGTCTTGGCGTTGCTCGAGGTCTCGCGCGCGCCCTAGCGAAAAACTGTATGAGTCACAATAACCTCATACAGATTTCTCATACTAAACTCGTACTAAACTCATACAAATATCGTACACTCTCATATACTTATCATACGTTGAATGAGATTTGTATGAGATTATACGAGATTTATACGAGTTAGTATGAGTTCAGTATGAGAAATTTGTATGAGGTTAAGACTCATAGGCTTTTTTGCTAGGGGCAGCTGGATACTGGCTGCGTACACGTCCTTGTCACCAACGTTTGTGGCAGTCCACAGCGGCTTACGAAAGGCACGGCTCTTGGTACCATCGAGAGCATTATCGCTCCTATTCAAGTTGTTGCCCTGTCCGAACGGGCTCTCTTCCTTCTCTTTGCAGCAGAACGATGCACCTTTGGGTGTAAGCATTGCACCTAATATCTCTGTGAGCGAGTAAGCCAAATTGATAGCGCTGCTTGCAGAATTCCAAGACTGCTTCTCTAGGTCATCCGGAGTTCGCCAGAAGACCATTGCTAAACACAGAATAATTACCGATGACGCTGCTCACACTGTTCGTCAGTCGCCTTACTGAGTTTCTTTCAAAGAACTTGAAGTTATCCAGAATCAAGGCAAAATGCTGGCCGACAATATAATCCAACCTTCGCACAGCCCATGGGCAGCTCCAGTGGTACTAGTAAAGAAAAAGCATGGCACTCTTCGATTCTGTGTTGACTATCGCCACCTCAGCAACTTCACCAAGAAGAATGTTTATCCCCTTCCTCGCACTGATGACGCACTTGATCATCTACGACATGCCCGTTACTTTTCATCCTTAGATCTGAAAAGCGAATACTGGCAAATTGAAGTTGATGAGCGCGACCGAGAGAAGACTGATTTTATCACCCCGGATGGTCTATATAAGTTTAAAGAGATGCCGTTCTGCCTCTGTATCACCCCAGCGACCTTTCTGCGCGTTATGGACACTGTCTTGGCCGGACTGAAGTGGAAAACTTGCCTGGTCTACCTTGACGATTTTGTAATCTTCTCAAGGACGTTATCCGATCGTCTACTTTGCCTGAAAGCACTACTACAAGCTATAGGAAGCGCAGGCCTCACTCTGAAGCCAACAAGGTGCAAGTTTGCTTACGATGAACTAAAATTTTTCGGCCATGTCGTCAGTAGCGCGGGTGTCCGTCCAGATCCCGATAAAACAGCCACCGTCGCCTCATTCCCTACCCCATCAGACAAGAACGCCATACGGAGGTTAATGGGTCTGTGCTTACTATAGGCGCTTTGTTCCCAATTGTTCTCATGTCGCTGCACCACTTATTCATCTCACGAAAGAGAACATCACCTTCCAGTGGTCAGATGAACAGCAGAGAGCATTCGACCGCCTTAAACAAAGCTTACAGACCTCCCCTGTACTCGGGCACTTTGACCAGGATGCCGAGACTGAAGTTCATACACACGCCAGCAACAAAGGCCTCGGAGTCGTGCTCATTCAAAAACAGAACGGGACCGAGCGTGGAAACGCTTACGCAAGTGGAACATTATCGAAGGCAGAGACTAACTACTCCACCACTGAAAAAGAATGCATCGCGGTAGTTTGGGCGATAAATAAGTTCAGACCCTATTTGTACGGACGCCCATTTCAGGTGGTTACCGACCATCACTCTCTATGTTGGCTCAGTACTCTGAGAGACCCTTAAGGGCGACTTGCACGGTGGGACCTTCGATTGCAAGAATTCGATGCTATATAGTTTATAAGCCCGGTCGCAGGCAGACAGATGCTGACTGCCTCTCGAAAGCCCTTATAGAATCAGCATCTGACGGTCAAGACGACGAGTATGAAGACGCTTTTATAGGCACCATAAGCACGGTCGATATGACAGCGTGGTAACGACATGACACTAAACTCCGTGAAGTAATCGCCCATTAGGAAGGTCAAGAAGGCACCATTCCACGCGTCTTCTGGGGCTTTCTACCCGCATTACGTCTTCGCAGCGATGTGCTATACAAAAAGAGCTTCGCAGCGAGTGCAAGGTCTTGGCTACTGGTTGTTCCGGCTGACCTACGTAATGAAATTAAGGACGCCTGTTATGATGAGCCAACTTCCGGGCATTTGGGATACAGCCCAACCCTCGCACAAATTCGGCAGAAAGGCAAACAGTGAGAGACGGAATACTTGACCAATTCCAACATGGGCAAAACGCAACCAAAGAATAATTCGACGGTATGGCAGTGGAACTGCCGAGGATATCCGCGCAAGCGAGCGTTAGTGCAACAACATCTCGAGCAAATAGTTGAAAAACCTCTAGCCGTAGCCCTACAGGAAACTGGCAAAGGAGTAATTAAATTATCAGGATATCAAGCGTTTGCTAGTGGCCGTGGAGAAAAATCCCGAGTCACTACATTCGTCATTCGTCAAAAGGAACGTACTGGGGATCGAACATGAAATTAGTTCTCTCGACATTGAGGCGGTTTTTTTTCTCTCAACATTGAGGCGGTTTTCGTTGAAATCATCACGGGCAGGAAGAAGGAACCCAGTATTTTTGTCGTAAACATATATAGCTCTCCTCAGCAGCGCTAAGTTAGGTTCAAGAAATATTTCGCAAAGCAATGAAGGCAGCCGGAGCCAACCACCTGCTAATTGTAGGAGACTTCAACGCCTGCAACCAAGAGGGGGTATATCATAGGCAAGATGCGAAGGACAGGCAGTTATGGGAAGATTTTCACAAATTAAACATCACCCTTCATACAGACTCTGGCTGCCCGACCAGGGTGGGAAACAGTGTGAGCAAAGACACAACCTCTGACTTAACATTCACCAAAAACATAGAGGAGCTTAGGTGGAAGAACACAGAGCTCAACTTTCTAAGCGATCATTACGTCCTCGAAATAACGCTTAAGCGGGGAGTCAAAGTAAGACGAGAAAAGATCATCAGCGCAATCGAATGGGAGAAATTCAGACAAATTAGGGAACCCGCAAACATGGACGAAAATATTGAAAACATCGACGATTGGATACGAACCCTCATGCACCACGTTAAATTCACTACCATTAACCTAGAGGGGAACGATGCACCGAAAACAGTCGACGGGAAACTCCTACACACGTGGGAAGCAAAAAAAGGTATTGAAAGACGCCTCCGCTGTCAGAGATAGAACCGAAACCTAAGGCGAAAAATAGCCAGGCACAATAAGGAAATTGAGGATATGCAATTAAACTCTGTGAGCAAAACTGGGGTAACAGGTGCGATGAAATGGAGGGCAACATGATCCTTTCAAAGACGTGGAGTCTGCTACGATATGTTCTTGATCCCGACAGTTCGAAAACGCAATCAAACACAACAATAGCAAAGGCAAGACACGCGTTCGAGGGTACTGACGCGGAACTAATAACTAAACCTGTGGACACATATGTCGGCGATACAACATCCCTAGCTCCCTCTTAGGCAATACGCGGGCCCACCGCACGAGGTCCTCGACGCGCCCATCTCAGTAGCGAAAGTTAGAGTCGAAATCCTGAGCTTAAAGACGCGATCAGCTCCCGGCCCCGATGGAATAACAAATAAAATGCTACGAAACCTAGACGACGCTTCCATAACGGAACTCACCAGCTACACGCAAGAAGTATGGAGTAGCGATCGTCTTCCCCAGCAGTGGAAAACTGCAAACGTTGTCCTAATTCCAAAACCTGGCATGCCACCGAAATTGGAAAACCTCAGACCTATTTCTCTAAACCTCATGCATTGGAAAGCTTATGGAGCGCGTAATCCAAACAAGGCTAACGAGATGGTCGGGTTCCGACCGGGCCTGTGCACACAGGACGCAATGCTTCGATTAAAACATGACATAAATGACTCGAAATCCAGAGACGTGAAGGTAATTCTAGCACTAGATCTAACAAAAGCATTTGACAACGTAAAACACCAGGCAGTTTGCGGGACTGCAGGAATTAGGAGTCGGCTAGTGGACATATAGTTACGTAATAGATTTCCTGACAAAGAGGACATTGAAACTAAAGCTCCAGGATCTAGAATCCCCCACTGTCCACCTGAGAAGTAAAGGAACGCCGCAAGGCTCGGTGCTCTCCCCCTTCTTCTTTAACGTGATGATGACAGGCCTTCCCGCCACTCTCAAAGTCATAAAAGATCTAAAGGTCAGCATTTACGCGGACGACGTTAATCTCTGGATGAACAATGACAGCGATGGCAGCATAGAGGAACGCCTACAGGCAGCGGCGGACACCCTTGTGTCATACGCGGCCGAAAGGGGTCTTGCGTGCTCTCCGCAAAAATCCGAACTTTTCATATATAATCCAAAATCAATGAGGTGCAAGGGCGACTTTAACGTAGAAATTAAGGTCGATGGCAAAACCGTGCCAAATGTCCAGCAAATCAGAATTCTCAGTCGTTTTATTCAAGAGGACGTGTATAACGACGGAACGATAAAAAAACTCACTACCTACGCGACGCAAGTAACAGGGATATTTAGGAGGATTGGATTCAAAGGCAGATGCCTCAAAGAGAGAAGCCTCTTGAGACTGATGCAGGCGTAAGTCGAATATGCTATGCCACCTTATGCTCTGCTATGCCACCGTACATAATAAGTTGAATATGATATGCCACCGTTCCTCAACATCAGGACCAATGAAAAAGATAAGTAGACGCACTCATCTTGCGTTGCGTCAGGAGGGCGCTGGGTCTACCCATCTCCTCTTCTACGGAACGCCTGATAGAAATGGGAGTGCATAATAGCTGAACGGAACTTGCTGAAGCGGTGAGAATCGCCCAACATGAGAGATTAAGTAGGTCGAGCACGGGTTGAACCATCTTAGAATGGGTGAGTCGAAAAATAGATAGGGGCACAGCCGACAAGTTTGCCCAACCGCCACAATGTCGCGAGAACATCGTTGTCCGTCCTCTCCCCCACAACATGCATCCAGAATACCACAAGGAGAGACGGGAGAAGAGAGTAGAAGCACTGTTTAAAAGAGCGAAAGAATTCAGAGTAAAAGAAGTTGCCCACGTAGACGCTGGAAGCGGACGATCAGGGACGGCAGCCGCCACGGTAGTCGATGGTAGCGGCGCACCAGTCGTCTCTGCCACATCCGAAGCAGAAACATAGACACGGCTGAAGAGGTCGCAATAGCGCTCGCTTACGTCGGAACGAAGGCTAGATTGATCTTTAGCGACAGTAAAACTGCTCTCTGGGATATCGGAAAAGACAAGGTCTCGCAAGAAGCCGCCCGGATTCTAACAGCTGCAGCTAAAAGCGATCGCAAAATCACCGTAATTTGGGTCCCAGCACACACGTCCGTTTCCTGCAACGAGGCGGCCCATGATTTAGCCCGAGATCTTGACTTCCGGGCAAACGCGGAGCCGCCCGACTGCCAGGCGATGGATGAACATTTGCAAAGCTATGAAGAAATAATCGAAAGTTATAGATTAGGAAGACGTCTGATGCCGCTTCCGGATCCTAGCTTAGATAATAACGAGGCCATAGCCTGGCGGCGATTACAAGCCGGAAATTTCCTGAACCCTGTCTGGTTGTTTCACATCCAGATAGATGAGAGAAAAATAATAAATGTAAAGCCTGCGAAGCGAGGGGGACCCTCGAACATATACTCTGGGAATGCCCTAAGTCTCCGGGCGCTAGGGACAACATTAAAAGCAAAGTAGACTGGGTAAGCTTGCTGCGAAGCGACGTCCCCACTGACCAGCAAAAAGCCGTCCGCCTGGCGGCTGAGGCCGCGAATAATAACCAATGTATATTCGCCAGTCCTCAGTCGCGGAGGTTTCAGCCCCCGTTCCTCAGGCCTGCGTGCCAGGAGCAGGGAGTAGGGGGCCCCCTAAATCGGTGGAAATTAGTTTTAATCAATCAGTCAATCGATTCATGTAACCAGTTGTGTCAAGTGCCAGCGGTACAAGCTCCCTACTTTCCGTACACCAGGACCGCGGCACCCTATTGCACCTCGATCCGATCGTACGTTTTGGGCAGGTGGAAATTGACATCTTGGGTTTTTTTCCACGGTCTTCGAGCGGTAACCGGTGGATAGTGGTATATGTTGACCATATCACTCAATACTCAGAAGCAGCCACCGCACCGTCAGCCACTGCTTCCGAAGTATCCCTATTTCTTCTGCGATTTGTCGACCTGTGACATGGCCCTCCTCGAGTTCTGACCAGTGAACCAGTCAGCTGAAGTAATTACAGCTGAAGTAATGAAGGACTCATTAGCCTCTGTGACTGCGACTACCGACATTGAACGCCATACCATCCTCAAACGAATGGGCTTTTTGAACTCAATAACCACACTCTGACCCCTATGTTGGTGATGTATGCCGATTATGATCACAAGAACTGGGATGACATCCTCCTTTCATTACATACGCGTATAGCAAAGTGCAGCATGAGACGACTGGGTATAGTCCGTTTTGCCTCCTTTATGCTCGAGTTCCCCGCAGCTGTCTCAATACCATCCTTTTCTTCTGCCTACACAACGAGCCTTCTATCGCCTCCACACTATGTCGAGCCGAAGAAGGTCGCCGCATTGCCCACTTACGCACAATGTACTCACAGGAGCGCTCGAAGGAGCGTTATGACAACCTACACGCACATGTTTGCTATGTCACCGTCGATTTAGTGTTGCGTTGGACGCCGGTGCGTAAGCGTGGTTTAGACCAGAGTTTGCTGTTTCACCATAGCAGCCCTTTTGTCGCTCTGGAGCGTCTGAATGACATGAATTATGGATATCACGCCGTGCCTAATGTGCCCGATGCTCACGTAGGGCCCAGCTGGTGCACGTCGCTTGGCTAAAAACGCTCCATCCTTGGCAGATTACTTGAAGTGCTTGCCCTGAGGGCTTCGTCTGCGAGAGGGGAAGTGTCACGTGCTTTGGGGTGTCATGAAAAGGTCGACGAAACTGGAGTTTAAAGAGATGGAAGAAGAAGGTGCCATGCCTTGTCAACTATCAGTGCCTGGACTAAAAATAAACACACTCGTTACGTATCGAGTAAGTAACAATGTGACACTCACTGAAAGACAAGGCCAAAACGATTGAGAAATGCTTAAAATAACCATTGTTAATCAAAAACAGCGCTAACATGAATACACAAGACAAGATAAAAGGAAGCTAAAGGACAAGCACTGATACACAATCAGCCTCAGCCTTTAATGCAAGACCCAGACAAAAACAAATGTGACGAAAACGAAGCTTTCGCGTGAAACAACCCTTGGATTCATCTGCTAAACAAAAAGTGACTAAAAAAAGAAACCTCATTGGTTGAAAGAGCAAGATAAGTCTTGCTGACGCACTTGATGTCCCTTGAAATAAAATATGCTTCAACCAGTTCTCTGGACAGCTTTTCTTTACGCCGATACAAAATTCTAACCTGGTCCAATAGGGGAGTACACTGCTGCTTCTCTCTCTTCACTGTCTCGCAGGATAGGCAATGGGAGATCAGAAAGGTTTTGTCCTTGCCCCTTCCCAAGTTGTTTCGATGTTCCTGTAGCCTATTGTTAATACACCGCCCTGTTTGTCCTATATAACAGGCTCCACAAGGGAGTAGAAACCTGTACACGTCAGCAGTCTTGCAGCTAACATATGGGTCTGTATGTTTAACGCCACGCTCCTGTTTCTTTGATTCTCGTTCCCTTGGAATAGCCGGGCGGATCTTGATCTTGAGCGGGCCGGTCAATGCAACATCAACACCATATCTCTGGCCAACATTCGTGAGGCAATATGAAATCCTATTGTCACGTGGTGGCGAAAAGGTCGATGACACAAATGAGCAGTCGGTGATTGCACTGAAGAAATGCTTTATTGGGCTTACTTGCGCCCGCAAAAGAACTACGTAACTCGGCGGCGGCGATAGCAACAAGCGTGCTCGTCGATCGTCGAACTAAGAATGATCGTCGCACTCGTCAACTCTCAATTTAAAGGCTGCTCAGAACAATCTAGATAACGTCGCAAACTGCTACTAGCATACCCTGGAACATTGTAGAAACATACGCGAGTGATCGGAAGTTTTGAGACAGATCTCGGCGCATCTCGCGCGACAACGAAACTGATAAAGGTGCGTCTCGCGACACCAAGAATTGACAAACAGGATACAGAACTGATACGCGATCCAGAATTAGAGTGATACGGCCAAAAGACGGTGGCTGCCAGAAGACAACAAATACAGTTTTGTAGGTTTCGCGGCATTCCTCCCCCCTTAAAGAAACATCGTCACGATGTTCCAAAATAAACAATGAAACTTAAACATAAACATTACGAAGTTTAATAACAACGAATTTTTAACGCAAGTAATAGCGTTTCAGAAGAACAACATGAACGGTTTCTGGGTGCGTGCGTCGCCGTTGTGATGCTGTCGTACCGTCGGGTATGACTTCATAGTCCAGTTGTTCTAGTCGGCGAAGCACTTTGTACGGGCTGAAGTATCGGCGTAAAAGATTTTCGCTTAATCCCAATCCCAGACTTGATCCCCGGTTTGTACTCAGCATCACGTCGTCGTAAGTTGTAGCGTCGGGCGGTGGTTCGTTGTTGATCTTTATTGCGCATTAGGTCGAACCTTCGGGCAATTCCTCTGCACGTTGAAGATAAGGGGTGACGTCAAGGTTATCTTCGTCGGTTACGTGCGGCAGCATTGCGTCGAGAGTCGTCGTGGGCTCCCTGCCTTACAGAAGGCTGAACGGGGTCGCTCTGGTCGTCTCCTGGACTGCCTTGTTATACGCGAAGATGACGTACGGCAAGATGGCGTCCCAGGTATTGTGTTCAGCATCGAAGTACATAGGGATCATGTCCGCGATCGTTTTGTTCAGGGGCTCCGTAAGGCCATTGGCCTGGGGATGGTACGCAGTTGTTCGTCGATGGCTTGTATGAATTGGGTCAACTCTGCCATAAACGCCATTCCCCTGTCCGTGATGAGCAATTCTGGGGCGCCGTGTCGCAAGAGAATTTGTTCGACAATAATTTAGCGATTTCTGCCGCAGTACCATTCGGCATATCGGATAAGGTAGTCGGTGGCTACGATGATCTACTTGTTAGCCGCTGATGAAGGTGGAAAGGGGCCGAGGAGATCCATCCCAATTTGTTGAAAAAGCAGGGTTGGGGGCTGTATCGGGTTCAGTAGCCCAGCTGGTCTCACTGGCGGCGTCTTGCGTCATGGCACTCACGGCACGTTTTCACGTAATGGGCAACGTCGGCAGGCTGTCGTGGCCAGTAGTACTTCCCCGGGATTCGATGCAACGTGCGCGCAAACACGAGATGTCCTGCTGTTGGCTTGTCGTGTAACACATGAATTTCCTGCCGGAGGCTTTTAGGCACGACAAGAAGCTGCGCGGGCTTATTGGGAGCGAAGTTCTTTACGAGGACGTCATTGCTTAAGACGAACGACGATAACTGACGCCTAAACACAGCAGGAGGGGAAGCGGTCGTAACTTCCAAGTAATCGGCTAGGTCTTTCAGCTGAGGATCTGATCGCTGCTGTTGTGCAAAACTGCTGGCGCTTACTGGTCCCAGAAATGTGTCGACATTGTCTTTCTGGGGAGCGGCGACGGGAGCGCGGGATAAGCAGTCTGCCTCGGAATGCTTGTGGCCGGACTTATAGACTACAGTCAGGTCAAATTCTTGAAGTCGTAGGCTCCATCTGGCAAGGCGGCCGGAGGGGACTTTCAAATCAGCCAGCCAGCAGACTCCGTGATGATCGCTTACCACCTTGAATGGTCGGCCGTATAGGTATTGACGAAACTTGGAAGTGGCCTAGATGATCGCGAGGCACTCCTTTTCGGTCGTCGAGTAATTGACTTCGGCTTTTGTGAAGGACCTGCTAGCGCAGGTGATTACTTTCCCCTGTCCGGTACTGTTCTGGACGAGAACGGCTACTAGGCCCGAACTGCTCACGTAAGTGTGAATTTCGGTCTCGGCATTTTAATCAAAATGGCGAAGTACAGGAGGGCACTGCAGGCGGCGCTTAAGTTCGTCAAAGGCTTCTCCTTGCGGCGCCTCTGATTTAAAAGGTACGTCAGCCTTTGTAAGCTGCGTTAAATGTTCGGCAATGCACGAAAGGTTTCTGAAAAATTGTCGATAATAAGCGCACAGCCCACGGAATCGGCGCGCAGCTTTCTTGTCGGCAGGCGGTAGGAATTGTGTGATTGCAGCTGTTTTCTCTGGGTCTGAGCGAACACCACCCTTCATAACGGTGTGACATAAGAGCCGCAGTTCTTCGTAGGCGAAGGGGCACATCTCTGCTTTTGGAGCTAGTCCCGATGACTTGATGGCTTCCAGCACTGTCTGCAGTCGTTTTAGGCGGTCTTCAAAGTTTGAGAGAAGACAACAACGTCGTCCAAATATACCAAACAAATTTGCCACTTCAAGCCTACCAGGACTGTATCCATTACTAGTTGAAAAGTGGCTGGTTCAGAGCAGAGGCCAAATGGCATCGCCTTGAACTCAAATAGGCCGTCCGGTGTTATGAATGCAGTCTTCTCGCGATCTTTTTCGTCGACATCTATTTGCCAATATCCGCTCTTCAGGTCCATCGATAAGAAGTACCTTGCAATTCAGATCCGGCCGAGTGTGTCGTCGATGCGGGGAAGCGGGTAGACATCCTTCTTAGGTATGCTATTCAAGCGGCGGTAATCAACGTAAAGCGAAGTGTGCCGTCTTTCTTTTCACCAAAACGACTGGTGCCGCCCAAGGGCTCATAGATTGCGGGAGTGCCTCATCACGCAGCATTTCCTCAACTATATCGCGTATGGCCTGGCGTTCTCGCTGCGATACACAATACGGGCTTTAGTGCAGAACTCGGGCGTGTTCGTTAGTTGTAATGAGAGGCTGGCCAGTTGTGTTTGTCGTACCTTCGATGATGACGCGAAGCACTCCCTGCAGCTTCGATGAAGACTGCGAATCTGCTGTGGGTCAATGCCGGGTTGACGTCAAATGTGGGCTGACGAAATTGGTCCGGTGCGTCCGTGGGGCTGGTCGTGGAGGGCGAATACATCTTTGAGGTCCGCTAATTCGTCGAGAAAAGCGATCGTCGTGCCCTTGTTGATACGTAGGTATTCTTCGGTGAAGTTTGTTACCACAACCTGAGCTTGTCTACTCCGGAATTTCGCGATGCCTCTTGCGATGCCGACACCTCGTTTCAAGAGCAAGTGGATATTTCCTTCGACGATGCCTTCAGCGGATTCAATGTTTGCGCTACCTACGCAGACTGCGAAGCTTGAGAAGCGCGGCAAGATCAATTCTTCATCGAGGACGTTTAGAGCCATGTGTTGCGTCAAAGTCGTCATAGCAGGTATGGCTTTGTCTGCAGAGAGCTTGATGAGCTTGGATAGCAGGTCGATGATAGCCCTATGTTCATTTAAGAAGTCCATGCATAAAATCATGTCGCGGGAGCACTGCTGCAAGACCACAATGCTGGTGAGGTAAGCACGCCCTTTACGGTTACTCTTGCAGTGCATCGTCCCGTTGGAGTAATCAGGTTGCTACCTGCGGTGCGAATCAGCGGGCCATCCCAAGCGGTCGTAACTTTTCTGCGCTGGGAGGCTACCGGTCCACTGATGACTTAATAGTCACCTTCGCTGTCTACTATGGCAGTGGCTCTGCGACTGTCGACACAACCTTCAAGGTCACTTGTTCGCGACCTCGCATTGCACGTGGGCCTTGGTGTCCGATCTCGGCTCCATCGTTTCTTCAGGTTATGGCCGGGGCATACCGTTGTCATTTTGCTGGGCGGCGGTGTTGGCTTGCACTCTGGTTGTGTTGTCGTCGATGTCGTCGTGTGGAGCGGTGGGTAATTGTCTGCGTCGTCATTAGTGGTCGTCGGCGGCGGAGGATCTTCGTCTTTTCACCGTTGAGCAAGCTCATCTCTAAAGGTTGCTGCCTTTCGTTTCCCCTACGGGGGCTAGCAGACTGTCCTTGCAAGTAACCGCGGTCGGCGACGTAAATCGGGCATTGTACGGCGACGGGGAGCGTGAGAGACGCCTTGGCGACCTGTGCTCTTCGCTGCGCAGGAAGTCGTTGATTGCCTGTGGTCGCTCGCCCGGACGGGGTCCTGGGGCCTCGACAGCAAAACTTCGGAGGCCGATCCGCCTGTACAGGAAGATACGGAGGATGTGTCCTGCCTCACCACAATGGAAGTAGAGCGGTCGGTTGTTAGATGTGCTCCCGGCGTCGCATTTCCTGGGGCTTGGAGATCGTTGGTATGCTTGGCGGGCGGGGGCCGAGGAGCGCTTTCGGGGGCAGGATGGTAGCGACGAGGGCTTGGGAGGTTGCATCGGGGTGCCGGACGACGTAATGCAGCAGCATAGGTCATCGCTGTTTATTCATGCACTGGAGCCATCGGAGTCGTCGCTTCAGGAACGCCCAGTGCCTGCTGAACTTCTTGGTGGACGACGTCCGCGAGCGACTGCACCTGGGGTTGTTGTGATGATGGCAGCATTCGGCGGAGCTCCTCTCGCACAATCTCCCGGATGAGGTCCCGAAGGTTCTCTCCGCTTGTAGATGCGCTGGGGAAGTGGCTTGAGAAGTCCGGTTGAAGTGGTCGCTCGTAATGGCACATCCGGATGTCCACCGTCTTCTCGATGGTAGACGCTTCCGTTTCAAATTCGCTGCATTGTTTGCGGATTTCTCACAAGACCTGTGAAAAGCGACTCTCTAACGCCTCGCATTAAAAATATGACTCTCTCACCTTCGTTCGTGTTAAGGTCGGCGCGGCAAAAGATACGCTTTATCTCCTCAACGTACGCCAGGACAGGCTCGTTAGGAAGTTGAAGTCTTGATTGGAGGAGGGACTGAGCTCTTTCGTTTCAGACAGAAGTTGCAAAGGCCATCAAAAACACTGCTTCGAATGTCTCCCAATCTTTTAAAGAAATATCGTGATTTTAGAACCAAACTCGGGCATGTCCCTGAAGGGCAAAATAGACTTGCCTGAGTTTTGCAGCGTCATTCCAGCCGTTGAATTCTGCCACATCGTCGAAAAGGTCCATCCAGTCTTCTGCATCTTCACTGGGCAGTCCTTGGAAGATGACCAAGCTAGTGCACGGTGAAACTAAACGCCAAAGACATTAAGCTCCCCGAACGCAAGTTGGGAAGCACGGGTGTCCATGCAGGGTTCGGTCATCTTGCCGCTGCTCTTCAACCTCACCATACTCGGGGTAGGGAGGGCAGTAGAGGAAACAGCGTCTGACATATGAATTACGCCGACGCCATTCCCTGTGGGTGGTCGCCGGCACAGATGCCAGCATTGAGCGACAGCTCAAAGCTAGTGTGCTCGCCCGGAAAATCCAAGCTGTTCGTCCTCACACCGTTACGACCGGGACGGAAACGCGCTCTATTTCGGGACTGCGATCACATCAAGATCGTGACTGCATCAGGGCAACGCATCCCCGAAATTCCCAAGATCAGGGTACTTGGCCTGCTGCTAAATAACAGCAGCTGCAACGAAGTGACTATCAATAAGCTTACCACCAAGGCAATGGACGCCATCCGTTTCATACACCGTCTTGACACGACTAGCAGGTATGTGTTAAGACAGTCTCGTGCGTCTCGTCCAGTCGTTGGTGATCGCTCACATCGTCTACGTTGCGGCCGACCTGAACTGGCAGGTTACTGACAGGACAAAGATAAACACACTAATCAGACGGGTTTAGTTTCCGCACCACCGAAAGTAACCATTCGGAGTGGTGGTTTGAAACCAAGGACCGAGTGACCAGTTATGAGGAACTTACAGTGCTTACGCCAAGCTCGATGTGCATTGCTGTCTCCTCAACCGGCGCTCAGAGAGGAGGAGGCCGTCATCCTAAGGCAAATACAAACCGGGTCACTCTTGGCTACATGTTCTTCACAGTGCAACATGCCCTTCACTCAGACATCTATTCGAGTGGTGTGTGCAGTGTGTGTGTGTGATGTGGGTCAGGCGGAATAATGGCACATCCTGTGTGACGGCCAGGTTCCCGACCGAATCTACCTTCAGGGCATGACCGCCCGAACTTCAAAGTGCGGTGAAAAGTGCAGACAAGTACAGTCAACTATGCGCTGTCCAGCAGGCCAGGGATGCACTCGAAAAGCACAAGCCTCACGGCTCCCCACAAACGGGCCGAAAAGAGTAACGCACAGTAGAGCATAACCCCTATTCGACGCTTGGCCAGCGTCACGACGCAATAAACCGTAGGTTTCAGGCATTTTATTAAAGTTATAGCTACCTACCTATTACCTGCAGTCGCGCCGTTTCACTGTGGCCTCTGCTTTGCCAGTTCTGCCCATGAGCGAGGAGCCTTGTGACGTAAGAGCGGCGCAGCTGGTGCGTCGCGCCGACCGCAGAGCAGACGCCACTTGTCTCACACCGAGGAGTTCCGCGGTCTACTGTGCATGTGCGAGGAGCCGATGGGCATCACTGCGGCGCAGCTTATGGCGCGGTTCGTCGACGGCGGAAAAGACGCCGCTCGCATCCGACCAAGTAGCTTTGTGGTGTAGTGCACATTCGCGCGTCACCGAAGAGTCTTGCGTGCGCGAGGGGGAGCGTTTCATGCGTCGTAAAAAGCGGGGGGATGATACGGTACCGTAACCACTGTCATGCAAGCGGCGACGCCAGGACGCGGAGCGGAAACAGCAGCGTGCCCTGGCCCTACAAGGAGACCTGAGCGAAGCGATGGAGGCGCCCGAAGAAGAGTACACGTAGCCATGACGACAAGAGAAACAACCAGATGCGGCCAGAAATACCGCTGCTCTCGCTACGTTATAACCTTGCATAACCGAGCTAAGTAACTGTCAATTTTTTTCGCAGCGCATGCCACAAATGCAGGCCACAGCCTAAGATTGCACAGAGCTGAATTACTGCGCAGAGTACCGCCGGCGCGCTTTATGGTCAGGGCTGCTCACCACTGTACACGGACGATGGAGCGGAGCCTTACCGTGCTGAAGGCTGTTATGGTGGCTCTTGACAATATTTAGGCGATACTAAGGTGCAAGCTTTTAATGGTGACTCATGCTCGCTGCCACGATCGTGCCCATCAGTAATGCTTTGGTTTGATCACATCATGAAGCAATCAGTGGTGTAGTATATTGTACATTGAAATAAATGATGATGTAATTAGTGGTGTAGTATATTGTGCCTTGACTGAGTGTGACTACGACATCATCACATGGTGACGTTATCGACTATGACGACGACATCACAACCCGTCATGTCAAAACTAGGCGGTGACTTCATAATGACGTCACATCCGGTCATGACGCAACGACTAGTGATGACATAACCAGATAGTTCAGCCGATGCAACGACATTAAAAAAGGCATGAGCCTCTCTAAGACGCGGAGTCTATTGAGGCACTTGCCAGACCCAACTAAGTCAAAAATTCAATCAGGAATCAGATTAGCAAAAACCAGACATGCTTTCGAAGGAACGAACGAGGACTTCCTAGACAAAGTGCAAACACGTACATGGGAAAACCAGTAGGATCGCCCTTCAGAGTACAGTGGAGCCGATAACGATGAACGTTATGCGCCTATCACAAAGGAGAGGGTTGGAGCGGGAGGGTTAGCGGAAGCAGCCCCGCTAGCCGACGGGTTGACCACCAACACCTTGTGGAACCTAGGTAACGACTCCATAACCCTAACAAAGTACTTGCAGGAAATCTGGACCAAAGGAGAGCCACCCCAACAATGGAAAGCGGCAAACGTAATCCGAATATCAAAACCGGGCAAAGCCACAAAACTGGAAAACCTAAAACTGATTTCCTTAACCTCGTACATAGGGAAATTAATGGAACAAGGGGTCCAAACCAGACTAATAAGCTTCATGGAACAAACCAACGTGTAGCCGCACGATATGATTGGTTTCCGGCCAGGCTTGAGCACGCAGGATGTGATGCTTCGACTGAAACACGACAGAATAGACTCACGATCCAGGGACGCCAAAGTAACCTTGGGACAAGACTTAACGAATGCCTTCGACAACGTCAGGCATGAGGCGATTCTCAGTTGTCTCCAGGAGATCGAAGTGGGATCCAGAACATATACCTACATAATTCCTAACAGGCATGAAAGCCTGCAATAAATTCCAAGACATTTAGTCTCCCTCATTAGAGCTAGGACGCAGAGGCACATCGCAGGGAACGGTTCTCTCCCCACTCCCCTTCACCCTGGCGATGAGGGGTTTTCCAAAAGCATTAAGCAACATCGAGGGCTCAAATTCAGCATGTACGCGGGCGACATCCATATCTGGATAAACCAGGCAAGTGATGCGAGCATATAGAGGCAACTGCAGGCAGCTGCAGACACAGTAGTGGACTACTGGCCAAGCAGGGGGCTCTCCTCATCATCGTCAGCCTCACTGCACCCCTTCAGGGCAAAGCCTTCTCCCATATTCATCCAATTAGCCCTGTTCTGTTCTAGCTGCATCCACCTGAACCCTGCAAACTTTTTTCGTGCTGTCGTGATGTCTTGCTTTCCCTCGTGCGCACTAAGAAATCAAATCTACAAGCCTACGATCCAAAATCGTTTAGATGCAAGCAAATAAGAGAATTTGGTTTGAAATCGAAAGGAATGTTTGTACGAAAGGTTGAAAAAATACTAATCCTAGGGCTGTACGTTCAAGAGAACGTATAGAACGACGGGATACTAAGGAAACTTTAAGGCTGCGCCACACACGTCCTAGGCATATTTAGAGGAATAACACTGAAGTGCCGACGATTGAAAGAAAGAAGCTTGATCAAACTTTTGTAGGTAGATGCGATAAGCCGCATAAGCTACGCTACGCCATATTTAAACCTCAGATCATACAAAAAAGAAAATTAGAGCACTCATTAGACGACGCATAAACAAGGCCCTGGCCTTACCAATGAGTACATATATAGAGAAGCTCCTCGCTATGGGCGTGCACAATACGTGGGACAAACAGCAGATGCAATCAGTGTCGCAACTAAAAAGGGTAGGCCAGATAACTAGAAGAACAGACACTCTAAATATGGTAGGCCTGGAGACAGACAGAGGGATACAACAAAATTCGAACATCCCACAGTTAACCAAGATAACAATCTCCCCCCTACCTCGAAACATGCACCTCATATAAAACGCGGAAAAGAGGCAAAAGAGAACAGAAGCACTAAAAAAGCGTTTCGAGCAACTGGGCAGTAAAACAGTTGCATACGCAGATGTAACGAGTTGAAAGCCGGGTTTGGCAGTAGCCTCACTAGTCGATGGCTGAGGAGCCCCATTATCGGCAGCTACTATCTGAAGCCGCAACTCCTAAACAGTTGAATAAGTTGCCATAGCGCTCGCTTGCGTAGGAACGGAAACCAAATTAATAATTACCGATAACAGAACAGCCATCTTCATGTACACGGAAGGCAGGACAGGATTGCATCGGAAGCGATAATAATCCTGACAGGAAAACGGCTGAATAGAAAATCAGCTCAATGTGGACTTCAGCTCACGCGTCTGTTCCTGGTAACGAGGCGGCACACGGTTAGCCCGATCTCTCCATCTTCCGGGTAACCATGGAGACGCCCGATGGCCAGAACATGGACGAACGTCTATTAAATTATACAGAAATAGTTGAAAATTATAGTCAAAGTAGAAAGCCGGTGCCACCACCGGATAAGAAGCTGAGCAACAAAGAGGCAACGGCATGGCGGCATCTACAGGCAAGGAATTACATACACCCGGCCTGGGCCTATCATGTCCAGAAAAATGAGACAGGACGATAAATGTAAGCAACGTAATTTGAGAATGCGCTAGCTGCCAAGGGCTAGGACAAAATAGGTAAAAGGGAAACCTAAGGAACCTTTCCGCAAAGTGGGGACCCAACTCTGCAGAAGCAAGCCATCCGCCAGGCGGAAGAGGCCGCGAGAAGCCGAGGTCTTTGCCTGTCTCTAATAGCGGAGGTCCGGGCCCTGTCCCGTACGCCTGCTTGCCGGAGGAGTAGAGTAGGAAGCCTCAATTCTGGTGGAAATAAAAATTGTTTGCGCACGCACGCACGCACGCACGCACGCACGCACACACACACACACACACACACACACACACACACACACACACACACACAAACACACACACACACACACACACACACACACACACACACACACACACACACACACACACACACACACACACACACACACACACACACACACACACACACACACACACACACACACACACACACACATGCTTATATAAAGCTGACCCCGCCAGGCGTTCGATCCAGGCGTCCCTGCAGCGCCTTTCAATTGGCGCTACCTCGAAGCTACACCACACAGCATACCGAAGCAGACGCAGTACAGCAGGCGTTAGCGGCGTATCATGTTCGTTTACAGAAAAGAAAAGGCGCATTATCTGTCGCAATTTTCCGCGGACACTTTAACCGAGCCGTGCAGAAAATAATTTATTTAGAGGAAGGGAAAGGCGCGGTAACTGTCTCACTTGTTTTCTCTGGACACCCCAACCGCGCCGTAAGGGAAGGGAGGAAGGTAGGAATGAAAGTGGAAAGAGAGAAAGAGGAGCCGTAGTGGAGGGCTACGGAGTAATTTCGACCACCTGGGGATCTTCAACGTGCGCTGACATCGTACAGCGCACGGACGCCTCTTCGTTTCGCCTCCATCGAAAAGCCATGCGGAAAAGGAGGAAGGTAGGAGTAAGAAAAGAGAAAGGTGCCGTAGTGGAGGGCTTCGGCCCACCGCGCAGCTGATGGAGGAGGAGGAAGAGGAAAAAACCTTATTTCGCGAAGTATTTGAGGCACATAGGCCTCATGGGTCTCCGCACGACCCCACTCGCGACCTAAACGTTTGTGATGTTGGTCCATCATGTATGCGGCCCGACTGACGGTGATCGTCTGCCTGGTCGAGTCCGCTGACAAAAGTCAAAATTTAGAATCAAAATTGGCGTCCGCCGCTCCGAGCTCGCAGAACTCGGACGCGATGGAGAGCGATGCGGAGCTGTCGCCAGCCCTCGTGACAGCGATCTCCGCGATGGAGGAGCGCTTATCCTCAAAAATGCAATCTATGATCGAGGCCGCTATGGACCAGATCTTCACCAAGGTCGTAACTGCCATACCCGCGGTCGTCTCAAAACACATCTCGGACAACCCCCGCCTCCTCCGTCGGTCGGGGCCCATTAGGGACGTATCCCGTCCTGCAAAATTCAACCGTCGGATCATTGATTCGGACAATGAGGACAGCTGCCCCGCTCCTGCCGCAACCCCCTTGGTGCCGCAGGTAGCTGGCTCTGGGGCAGCCACTCCCTCCTCCTCCCCTCCAAAAATGTTCAACCATGGCGAGACACCTTAGTCAAAGGCGCTCTTCTACCTCCAATTCGGCAATCTCAACATTAATAACACAATGGAACTGTAGAGGCACTAAGCGGGCCAATTTCCGCCTCTACCTTGAAACATTCGAGTCTGTACCAGCCGTGGTTGCCCTCCAAGAGCCAGGCGTGGGCGCCACACTTTCAAATTACACGACGTTCCAACAGGATCCCGCGTCTTGTCTTCTCGTACACAAGACATGCACAGCCAACTTAGTGGATCTCGATCTCCAACTAGATTATTCCTATGTAATGGTGACAATCCTACCACTCCGCCGCAGGGACCCGCCATTGCATGTACCCCACGTGTACTGCCCTCCCAAACTCAAGCGAGTGACATTCGCGGGCCTCTTCAGCCGCGCGCTAAGAGTAGCGGGTCGCGATCCCCTCCTGATCGTGGGCGACTTTAACGCTCCCAGTCAGCTGTGGGGGTATCGCAAGGAGGAGTCGCGCGGACGTAAGTTGGCGGAACTTGCGT
Organism: Amblyomma maculatum; assembly: GCF_055883805.1. Lineage (NCBI taxonomy): Eukaryota > Metazoa > Arthropoda > Arachnida > Ixodida > Ixodidae > Amblyomma > Amblyomma maculatum. The sequence goes on from NW_028146740.1 coordinate 8,779,063, forward strand.
CCACGTTGGGCCTCACCCTCCACACTGACCCGGTCTGCCCAACACGGTTAGGAAACTCCGTGACACGGGATACGTGTCCGGACTTAACTTTCACTCGCAACATAAGAAACGCAGACTGGCTCAGCACCGAGGAAACCCTCGGTAGTGACCACTGCATCCTTAACATTACAATACACACACGCCCGCTCAAACGTCCCACAACACAAGCCCGTATCCCAGATTGGACGAAATTCAGGCAAAATTTTGACTCACTTGATAACACACCCATTTCAGAACAGGGCTACTCAGCATGGTCCCAACAGCTGATGACACACCTTCGCTCGCATGAAACACATATCCAGCTCTCAGAGGCGGTTACGGACGTGGATAACCACCTCCTACACCTCTGGGAAGCCCGTCGCAGCCTCGTCCGCCGTTGGCGACGCCAGAAACACAACAGAAAGCTTAAAGCTCGAATTGCCGAGCTCACCCAGAAAGTGGCTGAGTACGCGGCCCATCTCGCCGACTCCAACTGGGTGGATAGATGCAACACGGCCGCGCGACAAATGTCTAGCCGCAACACATGGAGCCTCTTTCGAGCCCTCATCGACCCAACCCAAACACGAACCGAAACACAGAAACATTTGCAGAGAGCCATGCATGCTTTCTCTGGCAACACTACTCAACTGGCACAGAAACTCCGGGACCAGTATCTGTGTACAGCCCAAGACCCCCGTGGATCATCATACTCTTATGCAGGCAGAGAGAACACAGAGCTCGATCAACTTTTCCAACTCCATGATCTGCGGGCGGCTCTTGCCAAAATGAAACGGGGCACTGCCCCGGGAAGGGATAAGGTCACCGTCAAACTTTTGACGAACCTGCCCGAGTCGGCATACCAGTCCCTCCTTGACTACATCAATGCGATTTGGCGCGGGGGCACCCTTCTGCCAAGCGACTGGAAAACGGCTCTGGTAACCTTCATTCCTAAATCAGGGAAACCAATTGACACAGATAACCTCCGTCCCATCTCTCTCACCTCCTGTGTGGGCAAACTAATGGAGACGATGGTGCGGGACCGGCTATCTGAATATCTTGAACAAAAACATGTATTCGCAGGCACCATGTTCGGATTCCGCCCACACAGATCCGCTCAAGATGTCCTCCTGCAACTCAATCGGGAAGTCCTTGACCCACTCGAATGCCCCCATAATGACCGGGTAGTACTCGCCTTAGATCTCAAAGGGGCATTTGATAATGTAACACACGAGATTATACTCAGCCACCTAAGCCCGACCGACTGTGGTCTCAACACATTCCAATACATCAAGCAATTTCTCACGGGTCGTCAGTCCTACATTCGCATCCAAGATAATGAGCATGGTCCTTACCTACTCGGCACGCGGGGAACCCCCCAAGGCGCAGTACTTTCCCCGCTGCTCTTCAGTTTGGCTATGATGCACCTGCCTGCCCAGCTCGATGGTGTCACTGGTGTGCAGCACGCCCTGTATGCCGATGACATCACCCTGTGGGCCACGCATGGCAGTATCGGGGACATTGAAACCAGCCTGCAAACAGCGGCGACGATAGTAGACCGCTACGCCTGCCGCTGTGGTCTTCAGTGTTCTCCACAAAAATCAGAATTTGTGCACCTCCGCCCCTCGCGAAAGTGCACAACTCAAATCACTCTTTCTTTAGACAGTGGTCCCATACACGAAGCTGACGAGATACGGGTACTCGGACTCTACATACAGAAACACAGATGGTCAGACACTACATTGGCCAAACTTCGTAAGGTGGGGGACCAGGTGGACCGCATGGTCCGCCGGGTTTCAAACAAACGCGGGGGGTTGCGAAATAAGAATGCCTTGCGGCTGGCAAACGCCTTCGTGATCAGTCGGATTCTATATTCGACACCTTATCTCCACCTACGGAAACAAGAGGAGGATGCCCTTGAGGTTATCCTTCGCAAAATTGTCAAGCGTGCCCTGACACTACCCATCACTACTTCTAACAGCCGTCTTATGGCCCTTGGGGTGGTGAATACTTTACGGGAGCTCCGGGAGGCGCACCTTACAAATCAGTACACGCGTTTGTCGCAAACGGAATCGGGTCGCCGCCCTCTTGCTCGACTCCATATCCAACACACCACACTCATGGAAGACAGGTTTCGCATCCCAGAATTGTGGAGACGCGCCCTCTGCGTGCGACCTCTGCCAGCGAATATGTCACACGAAGATCATAATGGTCGGCGCTTGGCACGAGCGGAAGCCCTAGCCCGACATTATGGCAACAAAACAGGTGTATACTACGTGGACGCCTCCGGCCCTCACCACGGGGGATGGTACACGGCCGCTGTAGTTCACAACAGCAAAACGGTTAACGGTCTCACCTTCAGAGCCCAAAGTACAACACACGCAGAAGAGGTGGCGATTGCTCTCGCGGCCTCTCATTCCGACTCAAAATACATAATTACCGACTCGCGAGGAGCCTGTCGGAACGTCAGACAAGGCTGGACTCCCTTACTAGCCTATAAAATTTACTCAAATTGCATACGGGATACGGACCCCGCACACCGCTACCTTATATGGGCCCCTGCTCATCAGGGTTTGGCAGGAAACGAGGCAGCAGACGCAGCCGCCCGCGCGCTCTCTCACCGGGCTGTTTTCTCCTCCCTACCCGATCAGGAACCCGATTTTAATCCGGCCTACACCTTCAAAGATATCACGACGTACTATCAAAATTGTCATCGCCTTTATCCCAGCCCATGTAAAGGTCTCAAAAAGGCGGATGAGCGTCTCCTTCTCCGCCTTTTCACCAATACATCGCTGTGCCCGGCAGCCCTAAAACATTTTGACCCCTCCTTTAGTGGCAGCTGCACACACTGTGGAGCGGTGTCTTCTGACATCTATCACATGGTGTAGGCCTGCCCCTCCAACCCGGCTATTTCCCCCATCCCCAACCCAACCCGGGAGAACTGGGAGGCGGTCCTGCTCGGCTTCCACGACTTACAGGCCCAACAAGCCTTAGTCGGACACGCCCGAGCGGCGGCAACCGCCACTGGGGTCCCCAACTAGGGACCTCCACCTAGTGCTTGTAAGGATCGGTCCCTTATGGGCCCATCCAAACATACCTCCTGGCCCTTGTGTAAATAAATGTTCTTACCACCACCACCACCACCACTGCAGTGAGGTCTCCCTGTCTTCCAAGGTTCGGAAAGCAACGGTCCCGACTTGTGGAGGAGACCCCGGGCAGTATAAAAAAATGTGGGTAAGGGTAGCTTTGGGGTGGGAGCACACAGTGAATATGGGGGATACCGCCTTAAATTTTGACAGTAGAGCTGGTGTGGGCAGCGTTCGTGTCTACAGGCGACGCCAGATTGACTGTTCTCTGGTAGTGAGGGATGGGTGAGGTGACGGATAGATGAGGCGCTCAGCGCGGGAGTTTGCAGTGAACTCAGCAAACGAGTGCATGCGCTCCTTCGAGGAATCCCGTCCGAGGTCCGCCTGTGGCCGGTTTCTAGACCCTCGAGCTAAGGAGTCGATGGTCTCGTTGCCGGCATTTCTCGAGTGCGTAGGCACCCAGATGAGTTCAACCCGTCGGGTGAGGGGGGTGGGTATGTGCAGCAGGCGGTGCACCGAAGGATGGGCCCGACCCCTGGCATAATTTAGAGTGGTAGTTTTAGAATCGCTAAGTACATAACTGGCATCTGTGTATGCCAGAGCAATAGCTGATGCTTTATCCTGGTCACATTTTAGAGGTCTAAAGTGCCCCCTAGAATGTTTGGTTCAGTTGCCACGCGAGAGTATTTCTTAAACCACTTGGAATACATTGGCCGTACCGCGTCGCCCTATTTGCGCAGCAGTGTTTTTTATCTTGCCTCGTTGAAGCGCTGACCTACGTTCTGTTTTATTCTTAGAATTCCGCTGACGCGAGTAGACTGCATGCATCGCGGCGTCGGATGGGCATTCGCAAAGTGCGTAAGGCCGCATTCATCGAAAATCCGGCGTAGCCTTTGTGAGCGAAAAACACGAGCATGGAGCTGGCAGACGGTAGAGCGGAGCTCATATGGCGGAGCGCTATATATGGCTTCCCGACATTACATGCCTGCCACATACGGCATGATAACCGAAATAAGCCTTTGCATTCCCGTTATTCCTAGGCTGCACAGGCACGTTGAAACGTTTTGGTTAAAGATATGTGGGTGGCAGCTATCGCGTCATACACGGGGGAGCTCAAGTGTTCCCCATGGCTTTTTAGAAATACGGATTTGTCACCTGTGGGGCAAGACCACGGCTGGTGGTCCCGTTCTCTAGAAGGCGGTCCTTCATGTGTCAGGTACTGTCCAACATAATGTGGTATCTTGAATTTGTATGTTAATTCTAATGTGTGAGAGAATGGAATCATAGATTAAGGGATTAACATTAAGGTTCGCACAAAGAAGCTGTTAACGCTGCCACGTCATACCCTTAAATACGGAGATTAAGAGTCCCCCCAATGTTCATAGAGGTAAGGAATACCTCGCGAACCAAGCTCAATGTCGGCGGTTACTGTGACCTCACAAAATCACATGTCATTTTCCGAACTGACAAGCGCTGCCAAGTCGGGCTTCTCCATTGAGAGAGGACCCTCATATACTGAGTTATACACGCTGTCTACAAAGTAACGCAGGCCTGTTCGTACGGCTTGGTTGAAGCTGGGTTTAATATAGTTGTCACACATGGCAGTGAACATCACGATACTTTCTTAAACAAGGGAATTGCGCCAAAAAAGACACGGACGATAAGAGGACATGAACAGGCGCAAACACGTGGCTGATTTTATTCAGAAAGAACACAAATATATATATACCGAGTTTGCGCCCGTCCATGTCCTCTTCTCGTCCGTGTCTTTTCTAGCGCAATTCCCTTGTTTAAGAATGTACGACCGACTAGCCCAACAACGTGCTTTCTTAAATCACGATAATTCTGATGATCGTACCTTTGGCAGGTGGTAGTTTCCAGATCACATGGAGGGGCCCTGGTTGTTTGGCGGTTTCTGCGACGTCACTTCTGTTGAAACTACTATGCTTCCCTCTCGCCTACATTAAACGCCTGTACGACGTCAGCAGTGACGTCCTTACCGGAAGCCCAAATGGCGTGAACCACGAGCGAGAAGAGAGAGAAAATTGCCTCTACATCCACCATCTGCTAAGATAAATTCCCAAAGAGCGACAGGCAAGATTGGCAGAGATGATGGTCTATATAGTCGGCGAAGAGCTCGAGAACATTTGTCAACAGCTTCCTGTGTGACAGAATTTGTAAGCGTGAATTATGCGAATTTTTATACGGGTGCAATAAAAAGGTTACTTCAGTCTAAACTAGCTGACCAAAGGTAGATGTTGGTTGAGGGTCTGTGGAAGTTGAATACTAAAAAAGGAATAGTTTAACTCCGCATTGAATTCTTTTCACAAAAGCTTCGACCACGTCAAATGGTTCGGAGTTTTTGAAGCGAAAGCGTCACTACGCCGTGTAAAGTCAAGGTCGCCATACGAAGCAGGAGTCGGTACTGCGCATGCGCCGTAATCATGGCCCCCCAGCTGCGCCATTCCTCAGGTGTTCCGCCGCTGAGCTCGCTACACAGAGGAAGGGGGAGTGAAAGTGAAATCAGAGAAACAGCTGCGGAGTCATTTCGATGGTCTGGGGATGTTTAACGTGCACTGACATCGCAAAACACACAGACGCCTCTTCGTTTCGCAACCATTGAAACGGAGAAGCCGGCTGTCGGGTTCGAGCCCGGGTACTTCTGCACTGCAGTCTGGAATCTTAACCACTAGAGCACCGCGGCGGGCCAGCATGCCCTGAGCATGAATATGTATTCTGCCTTGTACTCCGGTGTACTTTGATACGTTCTCTAACGGCTCGTGCACATGCGCGTGCCAGTCAGTGGCTCATGGACAGCCACCTGCAATCTCGACCTGTGCACGTGCGCGAGGCGCGGACGCCGGTCAGTGACTCATAGACATTGCTGACCGCGCCACACCTGCGTCGAGTGGCCCACTTTTGGGCACGGCCATATTTTATGCACGTGCGCAAGACGCCGGTCAGTGACTTACGGACAGTCACAGACTGCTCCCCACCTGTGAAAAGGTGTGGAGCGAAAGGGCTGAAAAAGAGGAGGCGAAAGGGAGAGCAGGGACAGGATCGCAAGCAATGGACGAGACGGTCGGACAGCAGACGAGCTGGCGTATCTTTTAAATGGGAAGAGCCGCACGATGGTGTTTCGAAGGAACTAAAGCGCCGCTTACAGTGCCCTCCTGTACTCGGGCCCGTTGACGTAAATGCAGACATAAATTGACACCGACGCAAGCAGCGTTGACCTAGGCGCCGTGCTTGTTCAGACAATTGACGGACAGGAAGAAGTTATCGCGTACGCTAGACGTTCGCTGTCGAAAGTTGAAGCAAACTATCGACGAAGGAGAAAACTGCCTTGCCATCATTTGATCCACATAAAAATTTCGCCCCTCTTTGTACGGACGACCTTTCACGGTTGTGCGCGACCACCATTCTCTGTTCTGCCTAGCCAGCTTAAAAGATCCCTCCAGACGCCTTGCACGATGGAGCCTGAGTCTTCAAGGATTCGACATCACAGCCATTTACAAATCGTGCGGCAAGCATTCCGATGCAGACTGCTTATAGCGAGCCCCCGTTGAAGCGCCGCCGAAACAAGACGACGAAGACGCCTTCTTGGGACCGGTAAGTGAAAGTAGCTTTGCACACCAGCCGCGCTTGGACCCCGAGGTGTAACTGCTAGCTGATAACTTCGAACGAAAGCTCGCTTCTTCTGCTGTGTTCAAGCGTCAGCAATCTTCATTCATATTAAACAATGACGTCGTCGTGAAGAAGTCGCAGCCAACAGAATCACGCCGCTCCTTGTTGTGCCCGAATTCCTCAGACAGGAGATTCTCAATGCGCAGCACGATGAGTCGACAGCGGGACAACTCGGGTGTGCGCGCACCTAATACAGGATACAAGAGAAATATCACTGGCCGCGGTTACCTGCCGACGTTGCTTATTTGTGAAAATGTGCCGCTAGTGTCGGCTACCCAAGGCGTCCCACTCAGAGGAGCTGGTGCACTGAACCAAATACCGCCCCGATAAATCCCTTTCAACAAATTGGGATGGACTTTCTCGTCCAACGGGAAACAAATGAATCATAGTGGCAACCGATTACATGACCCTTAAACGCAGGAGCGAAAGCCCTGCCCAACGGTGCCGCAGCAGAAGTTGCTAAGTTCTTCGTCGAGCTAATCCTCCTGCGGCAAGGCGCTCCTGAAGTGCTCATCACGGACAGGGGAACATAATTTGCAACGGACCTCACTTAAGCCATCGTGAAGTACAGTGCGGTAAGCCACTGGATGTCGACCGCCTAACAACCGCAGAAAAACGGTTTTACAAAACATCTGAACAAAACGATAGCGGACATGCTCGCCATGTATGTCGACGCCGAACACAAGACCTGGGACGCCATTTTGCCATACGAGGTCTTCAAGTATAACACGGGCGATCAAGAGGCAACCAGAGAGAACCAGAAGCTTGTGTACGGCAAGGAGCCCGTGACAAAGCTTGCCGCGATGCTGCCGCATTGGACAGAAGACCTCGACGTCGCCGCCTACCTGCATCGGGCAGAGGAAAAATCGGCGACTCACACGGCTACGTATTAAACACCAGCAACGCACCTACACCTGTCGATACAACTTACGACGACGCCACGCAGTGTACAAGCCGGGATATCAAGTCGGGCTTTCGATGCCGATTCGCCGGCGAGGTCTCAATGGCACGTTTTTCGCCAATACTTGGTCCCGTTCAAGGTGCTTCGCCGAATAGGTCAATTGGACTGTGAAATCATTCCCAACGGCGCGAGAGCGCCTCAACGGCAACCGCGCGCACAGAGGAATTGTGCATCATCACCATCATCATCCTCAACAGCCTGACTGTACCCACTGCAGGGCGAAGGCCTCTCCCATATTTCTCCACTTAACCCGGTTGTGTGCTAGCTGCATCCACTTGACCCCCGCGAACTTCTTAACCTCATCCGCCCACCTAACTTTCTGCCGCCCTCTGCTACGCTTTCTTCTCTTGGAATCAAGTTTGTTACTCCAAGCCACTATCGGTTATCCTTTCTTCGCACTACATGTCCTGCCAATGCCCATTTCTTCTTAATTTCCACTAGAATGTCAGTAACTTGAGTTATTTCTCTGACCCACTCTCCACGCTTCCTATCTCTTAATGTTACCCCTACCATTTTTCGTTCTATAGCCCTCTGGGTTGTCCTCAACTTAAGTCGAACTCTCTTGGTTAGCCTCCACGTTTCAGCCCCATAGGTGAGTACAGGTAGGATGCAACTGTTGTATACTTTCTTCTTGAGCGATACCGGTAAGCTGCCAGTCATAATCTGCGAGTGCTTGCGAAATGCGCTCCATCCCAATCTTATTCTTGTTATCTCCTTTTCATGGTCCGGATCTGCGGTTACTAACTGTCCTAAGTAGACATAATCGCCTCCTACTTCCAGTACTTCGCTACCTAATGTAAACTTCTGTTGCTTCCCGAGGCTGTTTAACATTACCTTAGTCTTCTGCACATTGATTTTCATGTCTACCTTTCTACTTTTCCTGTCTAGGTCATCAATCATTATTTGCAGTTCATCCCCCGAGTTGCTTAGCAAACAATGTCATCAGCAAATAGCAGATTACTGAGGTATTCTCCACCTACCCTTATCCCTAACTGCTCCCATTCCAAGTCTCTGAATACTTCCTCTAAGCAAGCTGTGAATAGTACTGGGGAGATTGTGTCACCTTGCCTAACACCTTTCTTTTTGGGAATTTTGTTTCTTTATGCAGAACTATGGTTGCTGAGTAGTCACTATATATATCTTCCAGCACTTTCACGTACGGCTCGTCTACCGCTTATTTCGCAATGCCTGCATCAGCGCCGATGTTTCCACTGAGTCAAATGCTTTTTCGTAATCAAAGAATGCTATGTACAAGGGCTGGGTTATATTCCGATTTTTCTATCACCTGATTGATGGTGTGGATAGGATCGATAGTAGAGTACCGTTTCCGAAACCCTCCTTTATCCTTTGATTGATTGCAGTCTAAGGTTGCCCTGATTCTATTAGCGATTACCTTAGTAAATACCTTATACGTAACAGACAATAGGCGGATTGGTCTAATTTTTAAGGTCCTTAGAGTCCCCTTTCTTATGAATGAGGATAATGTTTGCATTCTTACATGGTTCCGGTACCGTCGATGACACCAGGTACTGCGTATACAGGGTGGCCAGTTTTTCTAGCACGACATCCCCCCCCCCCCCGTCTTTTAGCAAATCTGCAGTTATCTGATGCTCTCCAGCTGATTTCCCCATTTTCATAGTTTCTAATGCTTTCTTGACCTCGTCCTTCGTCACTGGTGGAACGTCTGACTGTTTTTCCCTGCCGCCAATCTCGTTACAGTCCTGACTACTTTGGCTGCTGTAGAGATCTGTATAGAACTCCTCAGTGACTTTGACTATCTTGTCCATATTCGTGATGACGTTGGCCGCCTTGTCCCTTATCGCATACATCTGGTTTTTGCCTATGCCCAATGTCTTCTTTACCGCTTTAAGGCTTCCCCCGTTCTTTACAGCATGCGCAATTTTCTCCATGTTATACTTCTTTATATCGGCAACCTTGCGCTTATTGATTAGCTTTGATTTCTCGGCCAATTCGATCTGGTCTGTTGGATTGGAAGCTTTCATACTCTGGCGTTTCTTAATCAAATCTTTCGTCTCCTTAGACAGCTTAACGGTATTTTCTCTAACTATTCTACCGCCTACTTCTACCGCACACTCAGTAATGATATCTTTGAAATTCTTGTTCATTGCTTCTAGGCTAATGTCGCCATCCTCGGTTAGAGATGAATATCTATTCTGTAGCGAGATCCTGAATTCTTCTGCCCTCCCCCTCACCGCTAATTCGTTGATGGGTTTGTTTTTACTAATCAGTTGCGTTCCTTCTTCAGATTTAGGCTAATTCGGGACCTCACCATCCTGTGGTGACTGCATCGCAGTTTCCCGATTACCTCTACATCTTGCACAATGGCGGGGCTTGAACACATTATGAAGTCAATTTCATTTTTTGTCTCCCCGTTAGGACATTTCCATGTCCATTTCCGGTTCTTCCGTTTGCTGAAGACGGTATTCATGATTCTTAAGTTATTGTGCTCTGCAAACTCAACTAGTAACTCCCCCCTGTTATTCCTAGAACCAATGCCATAGTCACCTACTGCCTGATCTCCTCCCTGTTTTTTCCCTACCTTGGCATTGAAATCGCTCATTAGTACAGTATACTGCGTCTTTACTTTTCGCATTGCCGATTCTACATCTTCATAGAAGCTTTCAACTGCCTGGTCATCATAACTACATGTAGGTGCATAGGCCTGTAGAACCTTCACTTTATACCGCTTATTAGGCCAAATTACGATGACTGCCACCCTCTCATCAATACTATAGAATTCATCTATATTACCCGCTATATACCTATTGACAAGGAGACCTACTCCTAGTCGTCGCCTCCTCTGGTAAGCCTCGATAACACAGTACATGCCCATCCTTCAGTACAGTATATGCCTCATTCGGCCTCCTAACCTCACTAAGCCCTACGACATCCCATTTCATACCTTCTAGTACCTCTAACAGCACTGCTAAACTAGCTTCACTAGCTAGGGTTCTAACGTTAAAATTGTGCATGCTGTAGGCCTAAAGCCATATCACGCGCGATAAAAGGCTGTTCATGATTAATTTTTTATGTCTATGAGAACTCATATATGTTTAGTATGGAACATCAGGGCGATGTCTTGTTAACTGGAGTAATGCTAATGCCGCGGCCCGTTGATATGTTTTATTGCGAAAGCAATACTACGCCAGGTCTAACCGCTCGTCCCTGTGTGCCGTGGTACCTCAGCCGGCGCTGGGCCTAACAGAAAACGATGGGGAAGCAGAAGAACGCCCGATCGCCCACAGCTAATGCTTTCGCTTCATATTGGGTTCAGCAGCGTTGAACCCTTTTGATTTTTTTTTTTGTTCCTTTTCTGCGGCCGCCGACAAACAGCCTTATCACTCTGATTCTAGCGTAGACATCAATTATGTACTATTTGCTTCTTCTTGCTCGTTGTCGCGAGACACAGTTTTAGCATGTCCTTCGTTGCGGCAGATGATTTGAGATGTATCTCAAAGGATTCCAGGCATATGCTTGTATTTGTACAATGTTCCAGGTTATCATAGTCTCGTTCGCGGTTTTATCTAGATGTTTCTGCGCCGCTTTTCAACTGAGGACTGGCGGAACTCAGTCCAATAAAAAGTTGATTTCAGTCTGATATCCTCCGTCTTGTCATTTGCCGCCTACCGCCTTGTCGCCACCATGTGACACTGTGTATCTCAACCTACTCTCGATGCACTATTCTTGACCTGCTATTTTTCAACACGCCTGATGACGTATGACGTACTTGTTATGCCAGGCAGTGCAACTAAATATCGTATATGTATGTTTTAATTTGGAGCTGTAGAAAGATGAAATCATGACGAATTTTATTTATCTTTTTTCCTCCTTTGTAGTAGTGCCATTTTTTGAATATTCAAGTTTTTATTACCTGCTTTAAGCATAGCAGTACTGCTATTTTGTGATTTTTTTTATAACTGTATCGTAATCTCTATCGCAATCAGCCCAGCACATAGCGCGGTCCGTGTTCATGGCAAGATACGCCCCCCTTGTGATAACGGCGTTACCCGCCTACTCATATCTTGTACAAAACCAGTGCTGAATAAGCGCTGGGGGCACTTTTGTGCCGGCAAGGGACACACGACGTGTCGTCGTCTATTCCACTCGATACAGTAACCACCGTGTAACGGCCTCTGGATAACAGTATGAATAAATAAATAAACAACACACAAAAATATCCCAGTCTAGGAAGATTTACGTTTTGAATACAGCAGAATATATGGCAGTATAAGGGAAAATACAAGATTATATTTTGCGCTTGGTATGCATGGCAGGATATGCAAGTATTAATGTCCTTTGAACTTTGTTTAAAGACGAATCAACTCTGTCGCCAATGTGTCAGTTCAAATCACTTCGAAAAAAGTCATATCGATCATCCCAAAAAAATCGAAAAAAGGCCTTGAATGAGTGGACATGTTATGAAGCTCATTTCTAAAGACAGAGGACGTCTTCACAATACTGGACAATCAACAAGGTATATGTGCTATGGTAGCGAAGGCTCCATAGAGGCCCATACGTACAAAACATGGCGGCTCATGGGCTCCAGCGACCAATGAAAATTGGGGGGCAATGACGTCAAATGACGTCACCTATACGTTCACTTCGGCGCGAATTATAAACGTTTTCTTTCTTTTTTTTTTAAAAAGCCGCCGCGTTGCATTGACGAGCCTGCATCTTTTGAAGGTTGTTGCCTTTAAGCGCGCGCCAACCTTTGCCATCTAAAAGAACTCAAGTTTCTGTTGTTTACGCCCTTGTTTATAAGCAGTTGCTCCAGCACAATGAAAGTGGTTGGCAAAGGTGGCGGCATGGAAAGGCAGCAACACTTTCAAGTAGAGACCACGCATGCAAATTCATAATACAAATACTGCTGCAAGTCATGCAAGTACTTTGGCCATTTACTTTGTCCCTCAGCACAGTAAGGCGTGGTTCAGAAACACTGGTGCAACGGGGCAGTCGTGCCCAGTTCGCAACAGAGTGTACCAAGTGAACAATTATGGTTTTCATATTCATGGTTTATTGCATCAACCAATAAAATACAGCAACAAATCACAACAATAAAAATGCATGTCGCTGACAGCACAAACAGTAGCGCTGTTTAAGCGGGCTAATCATCTCAATGATTACAGCCGAGGCATGGAAAAGGCTAAGTGCCTGCCACAAAACATCACCAGATAAGAAACATGCATGTACAGAAAACAAAGCTATGACGTACCGCTGCAATTCAAATAAAAATGTCATGAATTAGTAGTTGCATCAAAACATACGTGGAGCATAGAGCACTGAGATCACTCTTCACGTTCAAATTCTTCGGCAAAAACTATACATCAGTTTTCAAGACAATTTCAAGGTTGCGCCAATCCATACAGCTTTAGAATCAACAAACGTGCTTAACACAGGAGCATTAGAGCATACATTGAGTGTGTGTTCAACCTCCAGATCTGCTCACCGATGAAAGTCAGCCAGGAAGCGGTAAGACACCGACTGTTGAGTCCACGCTGTCGCAACGGGCCACAGAGCATCGCTTCCTCACATTGTGTGGGCTCATCTTTCGATAAAACGCTAAGCGCGATACACTGCTGCAAAAAGACTTCGCACTGCCCGCACGACGAAGGGGACGAAACCAAAAAAAAAAAAAACACGGCTGCAGGGAAATATTAAATCTCACCAAACGGCGACAGAGCAGCGACCAGCAAGGACGTCGAAATCTTCGCAAAAGGGACATTTTCAGACTTGCGAACTAAATTACGCTTTCCCGGGCGCACCAAGGCCTGCACCACAGCAGACGAGCAGCAGACAGTGATAAGAAACCGTTTCGTGCTTCGTCAGCTTCGTTATCTCCGTTGCCTCGGTTACCTCTGGCAGCGCCTCCTGACCGATGCAACATCAAGGGGGTGGGGCGATAAGAGTGTTGCAAGATTTAAAAAAAAAAGTCAAGAATGTATTTATAAAATACCTTACCTCATTCACAAACGAGGTTATCAAAATGTCTATTCTTTTTATGTTGATTGATAATTCTTAATTTGTAGTAATATAATTTCCTAATCTGAGTGGTTGGCCCCCAGACCTGTGTCTATGCTGCGGTACCGCTGAACCGCTTTTGGGCCCAGCCTTCGCCACCATTCTACTTCCGCCATGCAATCAACGTACATCACGACATGTTCATAATAAATGACTTAAAGGGGCACAGTGACGTTTGTCAGGCCGTCAATTCCAGCCAACCTCTAGTGTCTTTGATCGGTGCCGATGTCAGTTCAAAAAGAATTACGGAAATCGGCGCACGGAAATGAGAGTTATTCGGTTTATAAAATTCTAAATACTAGAAAAAAAGAACAGCGCGTTTAAGCTGGTCTTAAAAGGAGCCCCTCCCATTTCGCTCGCCCAGCGCCCGAGTGGGCGGAACCTATGAGAAACAGAGCTTTCTGCTGACTTATGGGAATCTTTCCACCATGGTTGCCTGTCCAACTCAACCTGTAGCTGTGCTTTTTGGCAGCGTCGTTACCATAGTAACAGCAATCACGTATATTCCATGACTGCTGAGGTGTCGGATTTTGCATTCTAGCCTTGTTTACGCTGACGATTTCACCATTATGACGGAACTGGCCGGAACGCCTTTTGCCGTTCCGCAGGCGTCCATCGCTGGTGCTGGCGCGGATCACTCGATAAGCTACTTGTGCGAAAGTTCGAGGACGAGTGCGAAGGCTGAGATGGAAGGGTGGCGTACAGGAGCTAAGGCGAAGCTCCTGTACGTTGTTGTTTTTTCTTCTACTTTGCGTTTAATTATCTTTCCCCTGAACAGATTACATAACCAATTTATGCGATTATACGAGTAAAAATAAAAAAAAAGACCTACATTACAATCTCCAATGCTTTCCTTGGCCTCGCCGACTGTTGGCTTCTTTCCTTCATGTATTATAAAGAGCACCCTCATTTCCCTTTCATTTGTCTGCTTGTAGCTTACGGGAGTCTCGGTTCTGGCAGTCTTGAAGCCGTAGGTAGCGTAAGCGGGTTCTAGCACAGCTTTCGCCCTCGCCCTTGATCATGTTCTACGTGACGCTGGCGGTAACACAGGAAGTTCCACGTACGCCGCTATGGTTGAGGGCGGCGCTGGTGAACACTCTCAAGGTTCGTATACAGACAACATTAATACCCAAGAAAGTAGCAGGGATGACAGCGGTCGATGTAGCTCAGTTGGAAGAGCACCGGACGCGGTATTCGGAGGTCGTGGGTTGGATCCCACCATCGGCACGTTGTTTTTTCTTCTACTTTGCGTTTATCTTTCCCCTGAACAGATATATATATATATATATATATATAAGCAGACAAATGAAAGGGAAATGAGGGTGCTCGTTATAATACATGAAGGAAAGAAGCCAACAGTCGGCGAGGCCAAGGAGAGCATTGGAGATTGTAATGTATGTCTTTCTTTTTAATTTTTACTCGTATAATCGCGTAAATTGGTTATGTAATCTGTTCAGGGGAAAGATAATTAAACGCAAATATATATATATATATATATATATATATATATATATATATATATATATATATATATATATATATATATATATTGAAATAAGCTTTATGATCACATGCGCAGACAGGTCATCTATACCAAATTTAGCGTGACAACCCACGCTCAAGAAATCTCTATTCGGCCGTGTACAAAGCAAATAAAGTGTCACTTATGCACAAGCTAGGTTTCTTTTTAATATACAGTGCTTCAGTCAGTTCCCTAGCTATCTGGTCTCCAAGAATGCTCACGTCAGAATAACATGGCTCAGAAGTACAGGACGAGCACTCTGAAATGTGCTTCGGCAATGAGTATTCTTCTTTCATCTGTTCCACAATTTCGTTCATGCCCTCCCGTTCTCTCATTGATACACCGGCCAGTCGGACCTACTTAGGACAAGAGGATCTCGTAGGCCACACCATCAGCGCATTTCACATAAGGTCTCCTGTGCTTTGTTCCGCAGCCTCATTCATTGCTTTCTTTATCAGTACGGGAGCAATGCCTCCGAGCGTCCTTGGTGCTGAAAAAACCCACTGGTACTTCAAGGCAGTGTAGCAATTGTTTGCAGATTGTGGGCTACTTGGTGTATATACGGCACCTTGACAGGTCTCACCGCTTCACAATAGATATCTGCACTAGAGCTTATGGTAAGCAGGACAATTTTAATCAGCAATTGGCTAGGCTCTTGGTAGCGGGGTTACCTCGTTCGCTCGTGAGAGCCGTGGCCGAAAGCCTTCCGCAAAAAATAAAGGTTCTGGTAGAGTTAGGCCAGACGTCCATCGTGAAGTGGTGAGACCTGTCGTGGTGCCGTATATACACCCAGCGGCCCAGAATTCGAAGACGTTCATGAAAATAGTCGCTAGTGGGATCATGGCGGATCGACGGCATCAATTTGCAACTCCACTCACAATGGTGTTTGTTTATTGCCGCGCAGCGGCCCCCCGCGTGCAGTTATTTACCGCCGAGCTTACTGCAGCTGGCAGCGGGGGTGGGAGGTATAGCTAAAACTATCTTCACCACAGCTGCGCCAAGTCGTTTCAAGTGGCCAGATGTCTCGACGCTCATTGGTCAGTCGCAGAACGAACGCGTCGACGCTGTGTCTATATTCCAACCGATCGGAGCGTCCGCTGCGGCTGCAGCGATGATCTCTCTGAGGCTAGACCTACTAAAATCGCAGCATATTCGCAGCAGTTGCGCTTCGTGGCGGCCTTGTCACATTCGTGGCGGCCTTGTCACATTCGTGAGCGGCCGCATAAACAGCGTTCTTTGCTCTGGGGAGAAGTCTTCTGCTCTGACGTATAACTCGCAAAGCGATCACTTTCCGCTTGGCGCCTCCTACCTTCGCATTAACCAGGTTTGATTGGTCAGCTCACAGTTTTATTTCGACGTGCCTACATGGTCGCTGCCTACGGGAGCTAAAAGCATGCCATGCTTTTCCGTAACAATGCACAGGCGCCACTCAGCGCATGAGCCCGGTGCCATTATTACACCACTCTAATGAATCCAGTCTCACCTGAACGTACACGCCTGCCTCCGCGTTCATCGAAAGCTCTTCCGGGTCAATGAATTCGCGCAACCCAGTCGTTGTCTCGATAAGCCAGTTTAGGTCCATTTCAATGAAGTTCCTTCCAATTTTGGAGAGCTGCAGAAAGAAAAACAGCATTACCTACGCATTCATTTCTTGAATGCTGGCCTTCTTTCTAGAATGCTACTATTTTGACCACAGCAAGCCTCGCCGTTGCATGATACCACGGACCTGTAGAACGCGTGCCTTTTTACTTATTTTCTATAAAAATGGACAAGCAAAATTATTCTAACCTCTGCAATGGCATTCGCACACAGTCTTAAGGCAGTCTGTACGTCTTGTCGCACAAGCTAAACAGTTTGTTTCAGGGCAGATACTATTGCACTTATGTGCCTTAAAATGCACTCCATCAGTTGCAAATTATGACACGCAATGTACAGCGCTATTACAGTATAGGTTGGCTCGGTTGAGCTAGAAGCTTAGTTCTTCAAAATTCCTAATAAATAGAGGATTAGTATGCTGTCAGTTTGATAGCTCAAGTAAGATAAATTACGCCATCACGCTGCAGCAAATTATTCCAACGCTATTAGACATATGTTGGTATATTTATTATACCGTTAGGGTGATAGCGGAAATAAAGAACATTGCGTTATCATGCTCCAAGCAACCTATTCCTAAATAAAGCTTTAGTATAAATTCCAAAATTGATTAACACGGTGTACTTAGCATGGAAGCGAAACGCCCATTTCACCGATTCTTACAGCAGCTTAGCTGAACAATACCACGTATCCGATTATATTGAAGCGAACATGCGCATCACCAAACATTTGTCTTTCTGCTCCAGGCTTTTCTCAGATTTATGAAGTTCGATTCCTGCGGCACTAGCCCGAACCACCCGGTTTTCGACGGCAGCCTGGTCAGAAATGAAGCTGCATGCGACGACTGCTGCGCACTAGCGCCGAACACTCTACAGAATGAGGCACCGTGTTCTTGAAAAAAAAAAACAGTCAAAAGACGAAGGACAAAGAGGAAGACGAGGCACACACATCGGCTCGACTACGAACTGTGCTTTATTAAAAACAGATTAGTCTCCCAGGAAAGATAACGGCATGCGCCTGTCAGCCTCCAAAGCAAACACACCAATGTCTAGAGATAAGCAAGCAATCTAACGCCGCTGCGGTAGGAAGCAAAGTTCCTTCTGCATCAAGGAGATGGAAGCTGGGCTGATGCAATTATCCGCTTGCATACTGATGAGATACGCTTCACGAATTTCGCGCTCCATCCTTCCCTTGCCTCTACCAACAATACTAACATTGGAAAACAGCGGATAGCAGCCACATTCCCGGCAATGGCGAGGCAGGTTTGCTCCGTCAGTGGGGCTCAGAGAGTTGTGCTGCTCGCGCAGCATTTCATTGATACAGCGGCCTGTTCGGCCGATGTTGACTTTTTCACAGGTCAGCGGAATCTTATAAACCACACGGGTAGCACATGTGACGTAGCAGTTTTCATGCTTCGTCGTACACACAGGACGACAAGTTCTGCCACACGCCACACGTGAGCAAAGGCTAGAAAGTTTACAGGGAGCTGAAAAGACAACAATGACGTCATGCTTCACAGCAACGTTTTTATGTTGTGGGATACCTTATGCACATAAGGCATTACTTCAAGCCTTTTCTTCTCATCTGCTAAGGTATCAGTCTTTTTATCGTCTGGTTTCTTAACCTTTTTTAACGTTTCAGCCACCGGGTACAAAAGCGGTATTGGAAAGCCGGCAGCCACCCCCCCCCCCCCCCCCAAGCGTTCAAACTGATCATCAAAACTTGACTTTATGCTGCGGTGGCAACTCTTTCGCAGTGCATTCCGAAAGCAATTCGTAGCTATGCCTCTCTTGACAACTTTTGAGTTAGCCGGCGAGTACGGCAACAAGGCCTTTTTACTTCTTGGTAGGAAGCACCGTCAAACACGGCCATCGTCATGAAAGGTTATTTGAATTTCTAAAGACTCATAGATAGCGATTAGCCAAAAACCTCCTTATCCAAGAAATAGCCTTATAATTTACGTTTAAGTCCTCAAGCTTCTTCATTAGACGTATGTGCGGGACTCTGCCGAACGTTTGGCGAAATCCATAAATACGGCGTCTATTTTAGAGTGAGCATGAACAGCGTGATGAAGGTCAGTAACCAATTCAATCAGTTCTTTTTCGCAAGATCCACCATGTAGGAAGCCGTTCAAATTAGAAAGAAAGAAGTTACGTTTCAGCAGATGACCCATGATGGCGGAGGAGATTATGTGCTTTAGCAATTTGCAGCGTAATTGGTTAAAGAAACTGGTTTGTAATTTGATGGCAAAGAGGCATCGTCAGATTTTAAAACGAGTATGACGGGCGCAATTTTCCAGTCGTTTGGGACACAACCCCTTATAATGGATTGCTGAAAAAACCAGCTAAGATGGACCATATTGCAGGCTTCGCTAATTTTAGTAATTTCGGACATATTCTATTGAGACTCGGTGCAGGGTTGGCAGGGAGACGGTCTATGGCAGAGGACACACCTTCTCTGTTGTGACAGTTATTTCGGGCATGGTATCGTGGAGCTTTGGAAATGGCAGGTCGGTAGATAAAAGCCTCTCATCAGTGAAAACTGAGGAGAAAAATGGAATAAATTCCTCTGCTACTTCAGGGGAAGTAAGGAGCTTTACTTCTGTTATTGACACTGAGGAGGTTTTACCATAATTTGGATTATCAGCGCGCCAAAATGGTTGAGGATTGGTCTTTAACAGATGCGAAATGCCACTCTTATAGAACTTGTCCTTTGCAATTTCGATTTCAGTTTTGCACTGCTCGGCACATGTAAGGTATTGATTCCAATCGCGTTCAGATGCTGACTTTTATGCTTTCGTGTACAACTTTTCTTTTTCTTTATACATTTTTGATTCTCCTTGTGAACCATATGCTCTCTGTGGATATGATGATGGTGACTTTAGATGCGTACTTATCGTTAGTAAAGTTAATTTGTCACGAATAACAGACCGGTTTTTATTCACGTATCCACGAACATAAAAAAGGAAAACTAACTGAAGAGAACATTGATAGCTCAATAAGTACCATATTTATGAGCTTTGTTTAGTTTGTTTCTGGCTACTGTGAAATTGCACTGTAAAAAATTGTGGTCACTGAGACCATCTAGCACGTTTACAGACGTTTGGTCCTGTTGCGTTATGAGCGCAAGATCTAAGATTGAATCGCCACGCATAGGTGTGGAAACCAATAAGAGGAGGTTGAAACCTGCTAACACATCCCGAAAATTCTGGCATTCACGCTTTCTTGCGCCGTGGACGAGCCTACATGCCTGCCACTCAATATTCGGATAATTGAAGTCACCGGCCCGGTATATTGATGAACGCGGAAATTTGTTCTGTAGGTAAGATGGACAGTTGGGCGAGTTGGTACAATTGCATAGTGGGTGGAACAGCGCGAAAAGACGAAACACAAGAAGAGACGCACAACAGACGAGCGCTAACTCGCAACTAATTTTTTATTAGGAAGAAAGCGGATTCTTATACATAAAAAATGCCCACGATTATGTTACTTCCTAATGCGAAATTTGAGCGCAGCTCATCAGCTGTTTCATCTTTTCAATAAATTGAGGCAAAACGAAGAGGCGTCCGTGTGCTGTGCGATGTCAGGGCACGTTAAAGATCCCCAGGGGGTCGAAATTACTCCGTAGCCCTCCACTACGGCTCCCGTTTCTGTCTTTCCACTTTCACTCTCACCTTCCTCCCTTCCCTTACGGCGCGGTTCAGGTGTCCACAGAGCAAATGTGACAATAACTGCGCCTTTCCTTTCCCGTGAACCAATAGAGAAAAAAAAAAAGAGGCAAGGATTTCGAGCAACGCACATAAGCACAATTACATACTTCTTTTTTTTTATTTTTCCCACATCTTCCTTCAAGAAACACTCCACTAACAGTTCTTGGCTGTCATGAAAGAAGCTTCGTGGTCCGAGAAATGAAGAGAGCAATTGAGTTACCGGGAGGTTGCGGGAGGCAGCGCGTGGGTACATAGGAACTTGCGCAACGAACAGATAGCAGCGACTCGCTGACGCCGCTAGCGAGTGAAGCGAGCCTGGAAGCGAGTGAGAACGGGATGCACGCACCGTGATCCGCCGCTGTACGGTTGCTTTCTGCGGATGAAGGATGCGAGCGCTATTGTATCCCCCTCCGGACCAGTCGTCTCGGTGCGCCCGGATACTTGCGGAGCGGGTCGGCGTTTCCGCAACCGGAGAGCACCCTCGCCTCCACTCAGGAAGAGGGGGGGGGGGGGGGTCTCCTCTTTCTGCATGGCGGCGACGGTGTTCTACGCAGCACGTTGTGTTGACTAGCTAGCGACGTCAGTAAGTTGCTGCTAGCGCTGCCTCCGGCGACCCCCCTTTTTTTTTCCTCGTGTGCTCCGGTAGCTGCGCGCGCACCTGCCCCCATCATTCGCCGCTGAGTGTACCCCCCCCCCCCTCCTCCTGCGAGGCTCCGGTGGCCAAAGCGCCGGCTCGAACGGGGGGGCTGAAAGGGGGGCGGAACTGGTTACGAGGCCGCCGCGAAACCCAGGAACGGCCGCCAAAGAGCTGCGCTCTAAAATATGTCACATGATGTTACAAAGAACAAAACCCTTGACCAGGCAAAATTCAAGAGATATCTTCTTCCTTCAACAGCCACGTGGAAAACCCTATCCAGCAAGACGAAGCATACAAGCCCCCCCCCCCCCCCCCTCCTCCCCAACAGCCCGTTTCACAAATTATAAATTATCACTAAACATTATCTAGAAAATAAGCACCAATGAAGGCTGGCTGACACACTGCGACTGCTTCTTGCTGATGTAATATGCCTCAGTAATTTCTCTCGTAGTTTTGTCCCTATAGGGAACCAAAGCTGGAGTTTGCTCCGCGACGCCAGCGCTCGGTTTCCAGCGGAGCGGAGAGGAACTACAAAACCTACGCGCATTCGCGCCCGCGCTGCGCGCGGCTGTCTGCGGAGTCTGCGCAGCCTGCTCGCTCGGGAGCGCGTACTACATTCAGCCGCGCGTGCACGCGGAGCGGGAGGAGAGTGAGGACGAGGGGGGTTGGTGGCGCGTCTTCGCGCGCAAAGCCGGCGCTCTTTGCCAGTGGGATTTCTTAATTTTGCTTTTTTCTGTGCCCCGGCTGACATAGAGGCTGGCTGGAGGCATGTTTTTTATCGGTGCTTTCAAAAGCGAGAAATTATGATTAATTGATCGCCGGACATTGTTTTCAAAGAGCGCTTGTTGGCAGGCTCAGACAAAAAAAATGAACGCGAATTCACTACTTGAAGGCGGGAGGCAAACGACAGGTATCTTGAAGGACTTGAGACGGCACCTCTTGATGCCTCTATCCATGTTCACAGAATGAGGGGTCCAGCCTTCTGGTTGAGAATAACCGATAGGTTTGTACACAGCGACGAGTGCTCCTTCCTTTCCCTTTGTGACTGGTCACTTGAAAGGGGCCTGTTCAGCTCTTTGGGGACAAACGTTTTAGGCAGTGCTGTCGGCGCCGTGGGGCCTGTTTTCGGCGCGTTTAGGATGCGTTCCCTACAAAGGCACAAAGCATGCCGCCTTACCCTTTGGTTCCTGCCGACACCGGCCAGGGGAAGTTCGCTGCTGCGGCGCTGCCGTTCGAAATCAATGACCTATCTACCTTTAACGATGAGGGGTTCCTAACGACTTGGGTCATTCGCCAGAAGCCGAGGCATGCCATTTTTGCGGCAGTTTGCTCTCCACGAGACGAACAGCGAGGAAATGTCTGACGACTTTCCATGCAGACGGGGATATCTCTCCACGGAAACCTTTGTCTTCTTAATTCCACTGTTACTCTGCGCAATTCCTAGTTCAGTTATCTCCTATAGCGAACGCGCAGTTTTGAGCTCCCGAAGCAGGATCGCGTATGAGGATAGGATGATTGACGTAAAGTGATCGCATTAATGACGAATATCTGTTTCTTGAGGCCGACTCGGTTCAACGATGGCTGCTTCGGCACCGCCAGTTAGAGAAGTACGACACACGAACGGTACGAGATATCCCCCCCCCCCCCCCCGAAAAAAAAAAAGAAAGAAAGGCCTACAACCATCCCGTTACCGTTTCCACACAAGCTTCGCGAAAAAAGTGCGCCGTCATTTTTTTCATTCTAGTTCGTTTCTTTCTTTCTTCTTCCCCCCTCATTGTTAGAGCGCGACAGTGGCCACAATGCGGTCGGAGGAGGAGAGAAACAACCGAGCGCGCGCGCGAACACGTGCTAGAAAGCAGCGCGGAGCAGACGACAACATGCTTTTCTATGGGGCGGCTAGCAGACGACGCGGCCGGGCTGCGCGTAGATTTTGACGGGGTCTCCATGGAGGGCGCTGACGCACAGAGCGGCGCAGCACCCCCTGGCCCAGGTTTTCTCCCCTATAGCGAAACAAAATCTTTGTTTTTGAAATCAAGGGGCGACAACTTTTGTTATTCTGCTTTCCTTCTTTCCCACAAGCCCTACAACGATCTTTCAAGTGAGAATATCGTGTGTCCGACAGCGAATTGAGGTGTTCGCGCAGACTAATATTTATGCACCGACTCGTTTGGCCAATGTATGCCTTATTGCATGACAATGGAATTTTGTACACGACAGCGCAGGCGCAATCTACTAACTCGACCTATGCGAAACCTGGCATTCAAACGGGTTACTCTTCTTTAGCTTTTCCTGGCGGTTCGTGATAGCGCAGCAGAGCCCGCCCAACTTATGCGGCGCCGAAAGAACAGCATTAACTTCGAATCGCCCAGCTACATTTTTTAGGTTATGTGCAATCTTGTGCATGTAAGGAATCACTGCTAGTTTATTCTTCTGTGCACTGTCCCTTATTCTAACTGGAAAGTCCTTCCTAACCATCTGCAAAAGCTTTTCACATGGTGCCGAAATAACCAAATCCGGGAATCCTGCAGTTTTTAGCCTACAAACCTGTAGCAATACACTATCATGAATGCAATGATGACATGAGCTCAGCAAGCTTGAGCGAATGCAACTACTAGCAATTCCATTTTTTTACAATTTTGAGTGTCTAGAAGAATATTAGCATAACACCAGCTTTTGGGACCTCAAGGAATACATGAAACATAAGTGGTCCCGTTTGAAAAACAGTTTTATGCTCAGAAACTGGAGGATATCGTTCGACGGTACTTGAAAAGTAAACGACAAACATTTTGCACACTCCCGAAACAGTTAAGACGTCCACCATTCTCCTGTTGAAGTTGTCTTTTTCCATTAGCGCTAAAAAATCGTCAACATATCGGAAGATGCGTATCACCAAACCATCGACATGTTTACTAATTTGTCTATCAACTTCACCCAAAAAGATTGCTCAACACAGGCGCTACCTTTCATCCAATATAAATGTCCTTTTTCTGTACATAAACATCGCCTCGCGAACCTACGTAAGTTGATTTCGAATAAAAGGACAACATGATTACTGGGAGGCTTAGCGCGGAACAGACAAGGACAAGAGAGGCACACAGGACGAGCGCTAACTTACAACTGAAAATTGCAAGGGGAAAGTGTGCGAACTCGAGGAAAAATATGTGTGCGCATGCTCTATAAAGCGCTGAATTTGCATGACTGGAAAGATAATTTGAGATAATCTAGGGCCATCCAAAGGCAGACAAAACAGAACAAATAGAGAAGAAATACCGGAAGCAAAGAAAGACTAGGAACCGATAACTGCTAAGTGAAACGTCGGTTGTTCCGTTGAAAAAGGAAGCATCGTTTTTAAATGCTATGTAAGTGTCTTTTTTTATGCTTCCAGTATTTCTTCTCTATTTGTTCTGTTTTATCTGCCTTTGGGTGGCCCCAGATTATCTTGGATTATCTTTCCAGTCATGCAAATTCAGCGCTTTATAGAGCATGCGCACATATATTTTTCCTCGAGTTCGTATACTTTCCCCTTCAAATTTTCAGTTGTAAGTTAGCGCTCGTCCTGTGTGCCTCTCTTGTCCTTGTCTGTTCCACGCTAAGCCTCCCAGTAATCATGTCCCAGTACCAACTAGCCCAGAACTCTACTTTGCTCAAAAGACAACAGTTCCAGGAAAGAATCAATAGAAACTCCGCAATGACCCATGAAACCTACTTCATCATTCTCCTTGGTGATACATTTTTTAACCGCGTTCATAATTCCCTTGTGAGGCAAAGAGTAATATAAGTCTTCTATATCAATGCTGAAACCTGAACACAAACCAGGATTACTATGCTTCAGGAAATTTATCATATTGTCCGTTTTTTCCACTAGGAAAGGGTCCTCCACAACCAATGATGAAAGATGCTTCTGCAGATAGCTAGACACTCAGTACTGCCAAGTTCCAGCTTCCGATATGATGGCTCTAAAAGGAATGTTGACCTTATGAGTCTTTGCGGAGAAAAATAGATCCAACTGATCGCCTATTGTCTTCAGAACTGCCGCCGCCAACGAATCAAGATTACACTGGTTCAGTAAAAATATGGCCTGCTCCTTTACAAACTACGAGAGATATTACGGAGGCATATCACATCAGCAAAAAGCAGTCGCAGTGTGTCAGCCAGCCTTCATTGGTGCTTATCGAAAAAGAGGTTTCTTTTCTAGATAATGTTCGGTGATAATTTATAATTTGCGAAACGGGCCGTTGGGGAGGAGGGGAAGGGGGGGCGGGGGGGGGCTTGTATGTTTGGTCTTGCTTGATTGGGTTTTCCACGTGGCTGTTGAAGGAAGAAGATATCTCTTGATTTTTGCCTGGTCAAGGGTTTCGTTCTTTGTAAAATCATGTGACATATTTTTGTATAAGAATCCGCTTTCTTCCTAATAAAAAATTAGTTGCGAGTCAGCGCTCGTCTGTTGTGCGTCTCTTCTTGTGTTTCGTCTTTTCGCGCTGTTCCACCCACTATGTACTCTGTAGGTAAGTTAAAGTGTCATTCCGCTTTTAAGCGAATTCCTCGTGTGATGATTCACACCAGGAATTCGCTTTAAAGCGGACGATAGCAGACCCAAACGGCGCAAGGTACCGAGGATAATAGACGTAATGCAACCCACAATATTTCCAGGCATAATCCTGTATCAACAGCGTATGCGCTTGCAAGCTTTTCCTTCCAGCGATTAGTACTCCCCCACCGCGCGAGTTAATGCGACCTTTTCTATATAATGAAAATTAGCTGGATAGGAATAGTTAGTAACAGCAATATCGGGCAATAACCAGGTCTCTGTCCCCAACACCAGGTCGGCTGGGCATTTCTCGATATATGAACACAAGTTATCTTGCTTTGGAAACAGGCTGGGGATATTTGGGATTAAATTCACAATGCTGAGCTTATGGGTTTATTCGGTAGTCAGTGGTTGTGAGTGGTCGCGTCAGAATCAGAAAGGGTAGGCATTTAATTTGTGCCGCTATTGGAACAAACATCCGCTTCGGAATCGCGCTTTGGGAGAGCCATCACTTTTTTAGTGGCACTGGTAAATGAGTACAGAGTATTGTTAACAAGGAGCTTATCATTTTAGAGCTTATATATTCACCAGGATTTCATATACTTCGAGCGAAGTCCCTAAGCTGTTTCCTAATAAACTGCATCCTGGGCGAAACGTCCTCCTCTTTCAGACAGAAGCAGAATCAAGATCAGTAGGTTTGGAAGCATTCTTGAGAATGTCGGTCTTTTCCTTGAAATGTAAGCACTTCACAGTTATTGGGCGGATGCTGCCTTGCTTTCGCTGTCCTATACTGTGGGCACGTTCGATTTGGCCAACCGAGATTCCCAAGTTCCTGGTCACAAACGTAGTCACAACTTCCTCGGTATATTTCCATGTTTCTGTTATTTCCTCTGCAATGCATTTGAAGATCAAGGTATTTCTACGCATTCTGTTGGTCGTCAAAAGCTATTCTCGACTGACGCTATTGTGCTGTTTCTAAGCCTTGAAGCCTGTCTTGGGATTCCTTCAGCATGGAGCCAAAGTTGTTAACTTCCTTAGAGATGTCACCAATGTTGTGAAGCATGCACACATGTTTATCTACCGAGATACGGGCCAAGCCACATAACGGCAGTAGCTGCGGTGACGTGGCTAGCAAAACTGCTATAAATACTACTAATTTTTAATAAAGCTTGTTCGTTCTTCGCCAACCACTTGTCGATTCACTTCAGTGGCGACGAGGCTGCCCACAGCCGGGCACTTCTGCTCCATAGCGGCCCACGCCGGACCGCCGGTTTTCGACGAAGCGGAAGACAGTTGGGAAGCGTACCAGGTACGGTACGCTTCCCAACTACGTCTGGAATCTTATTTTGAAGCTTACGGAATCGATGACTCGAAGAAACGATGGGCTCTTCTAACGGCAGTTTTAAGTACAGCAACAGTCGGCATAACACCGGGACGTTGCGCGCCGGTCAAGATTGAAGAGCTAACCCGCTAACCTACGAACAGCTGGTTCTGCTGCTGACTGAGCATTTCGCGCCGGAAAGCAATGAAATTGCGGAGTCCTGCAAGCTCTTCACAAGATGCCAGCGTCCGGACGAAACAGTAAAGGACTTTATTGCCGAAATTCGGAAGCAAGCCTGTAGGTGCGACTTTGGCGATGCAAGAGGCAGGATGTTACGAGACAGACTTGTTTGCGGTCTGCGTGACACCGTCGTTCAGCGTAAACTCCTGTCAAAAGCTTCGCTAACGCTGAAAGAAGCCGAGGATATGGCGTTAGCGGCAGAGATGGCTGCCCTTAACGTGGGCCAGATGGATAAGACAAAGGATCCTGACAATATTAATGCCGTGAGGAGCAAGCAGCAGGGCCAACCGTATTTCCACAAACCTCGTACGTACACGGCATCTAAACCAAGCCCAGGCGACGTTGCCCGTGTTGCGGTAGCACTGAGCACAAGGCACGGAAGTGCAAGTTTCGCCGGGCGGGGTGTTTTCGCTGCCGACGAAAAGGGCACCTGGCTAAAATGTGCGCGTTGAAACAACCAGGAGTGGCACTTTGTGAAGAGCATTCCTCGTCAAGTGACGGCAACGAGCTTTGTCTACTTAGTTTGTACACTGCGTCTGTTAACTTGACCACGCCCATTATTCGCGCATTTCGTTGGAGCAGGATTCCGATCAAGATGTAAGTAGACACAGGATCGCCGGTCTCCATCATTACGTGGAACACTTACTGTAATCATCGACATTTCTGGCCTGCGCTACTCAAGACGTCTTTGCAGTTGTCCTGCTTTCTGGGCAAGCTCTCCGTGAAGGGCCAGCTCAAGCTTCCTGTCTCGTACGCGGGAAAAAGCTTGGAAGTGACGCTAACCGTGCTCCAGTGCGCTGGCCCGGACTTGTGTGGACATGACATCATCAGCGCATTTGAGCATAGCCGAAGACCCGTCCTCAGCATTGCCAGCGATGCAACCTCTGGTGAGCAAGATTTGTCGCACCAACCTTCGGTTTGCGCACTGTTAGACGATTTCAGTGATCTGTTTACACCAGGTCTAGGGCGCATTAACGGTCCAGCAGTTCATCTGCGGTTGCATAAAAAAGCGAAACCGCGCTTCTGTAAAGCTCGTTCTGTGCCATATGCAATGCGGGAGCAAGTGTCTAATGAAATAGACAGACTTGTTAAGGACGGCGTTCTCTCGCCTGATTCTTATAGCGCTGAAGAAACACCACAGGAAGAAAGACACAAAAGGACAGATGCGCGTCTTTCTTCCTGTGGTGTTTCTTCAGCGCTATAAGAATCAAGATCATGTACCAACTAACCCGTCAAAAAGTCCTGCTCTCTCGCCTGATGACAGTGTGGATTGGGCCACGCCTCTGGTTCCCGTGATCAAGAAGAATGGTTCCATTCGGTTGTGTGACGCTTTTAAGGTGACCGCATGCGTTACGGAGCAGTAGTACCCTTGCCGAAAATACGGGATATTTTCGTCAACCTAAACGGGGTTGAAGTCTTCAGCACTATCGACTTGAAGGACGCTTACAATCAGTTGCCGCTTGACGAGGAAACCAGGAATCTCTTGGTCGTAATTTACACCCCAAAAGGCCTTTTTTGCTCAATCGACTTCCGTTTGGTGTAGCCTCTGCTCCTGCAATTTTTCAGAGACGTGTGGAAGGCATCCTGCAAGGCATTCCGGGCGTTCAAGTTTACCTGGATGACGTAGTAGTCGCGGAAAAACACGGAGACTCTGACACACTGCGTGAAGTTTTCTGGCGTTTCCGGCAGCATGGTATGAAGTTTCATCCCCAGAAATGTAAGTTTCGGCTAGCAGAAGTTGAATTTCTGGGGCATCGTATAAGCGCGGAAGGGCTGTTACCTAAGACAGATAACACTGCCGCCATAGCAAAGATGCGGAAGCCAACGTGCGTTGCGGAACTGTGGGCATCCTTGGGGTTTGTAAAGGCCTTTTTTGCTCAATCGATTTCCGTTTGGTGTAGCCTCTGCTCCTGCAATTTTTCAGAGACGTGTGGAAGGCATCCTGCAAGGCATTCCGGGCGTTCAAGTTTACCTGGATGACGTAGTAGTCGCGGAAAAACACGGAGACTCTGACACACTGCGTGAAGTTTTCTGGCGTTTCCGGCAGCATGGTATGAAGTTTCATCCCCAGAAATGTAAGTTTCGGCTAGCAGAAGTTGAATTTCTGGGGCATCGTATAAGCGCGGAAGGGCTGTTACCTAAGACAGATAACACTGCCGCCATAGCAAAGATGCGGAAGCCAACGTGCGTTGCGGAACTATGGGCATTCTTGGGGTTTGTAACCTATTACCACGCATTTCTGGGAAACTTGGCTAAGGTTCTGGAGCCGCTGCATGAACTACTAAGAAAGAACGCACGCTGGAAGTGGGGGGCGAGACAAGATAACGGTTTCCGAACAACGAAGCGACTGCTGGCGAATGGCTGGCCACGATACTTGCAGCCTAGTCAGGAGCCTTTACGCGCATATATGCACAGGAAGGATGAACTGACTTGCAGCCATGGAACTGTATACTGGGGTCATCGTGCGGTATTTCCGACGGCTGCGAGGCTACCAATGCTGCATATGCTGCATGACGCGCATCAAGGTATAACGGCCATGAAGAACTTGGCTCGGTCTGTATTCTGGTATCCAGGACTCGATCGGGACATTGAGAAACTTGTCAAAGCGTGTCCAACATGCATAAAATGGGGCAGCATGCCCGCTGCCCAACAACCCGTTCCTTGGCTGAAAACGGAAGAGCCCTGGTCTAGAATCCATGTCGATTTTGCGGGGCCCTTGGAAGGTCACATGTTGATGGGTGTGGTCGATTCTCATACGAAATGGATCTGGGTTGCTGCTATGAAAATTGCCACTTCAACGAAAACAATTGAAGCACTGCAGACAATGTTCAGCCGATTCGGCTTGCCGAGGACTCTTGTGACTGATAATGGGCCGCAGTTTAGTAGCGAGGAGTTCAGGGCATATATGATGCTCAATGGTATCATTCATTTGCGGACAGCTCCTTACAAACCACAGTCTAACGGCCTGGCGGAAAGGGCGCTACTTACTGTGATGCAAGGACTAAGAAAGAACACGCGCGGTAGTCTGCAAGATCGCCTGGACCACTCTTTCTCATTATCGGCGTACCTCCCATCTAAACGGGAAAACCCCGGCTTTCATGCTTCTCGGTTGCGAGCCGCGCTGTTTACGGCACAATATCGTGTCACGACCTTTTCCCTCTGCAGGTGCATGCAACAACGGCAAACCGTTGCGCAAGGAAGTCTGGGTCAAGTACTACGGAGCAGGTGACAAGTGGAAACCAGGTGTGGCAGAGTCCACCGAAGGCTCGCGCATGACAACTGTAAAGACCGCAGATGGGGAGCAACATCGCCGCCACCTGGACCAGCTAAAGATCAGGAGAACCAGTGTGGAAAGAGCGGAGGTTAAACCCGAGGCCCCCACTGAAGCATCAACGGCTGACGACAGCCCAAGCGTATCGGTACAGCCGCAGTCTCAAGCGCACGGCAGCAGCGAGATCAAGTGTCAAGCGGGCGCTGACATGCAAACGCCGTCAGGCACACAAGCTGAGGACAGTACAAACGAGGCACCGGTGACTGGCGGCGAAGGAGTGACACTGCGTAGGTCGAAAAGGAACACCCAACGCCCTGACCGCTTCAGTCCTTAAGGGGGGAGAATTGTTGTGAAGCATGCACACATGTTTATCTACCGAGATACCGGCCAAGCCACATGTTAACGGCAGTAGCTGCGGTGACGCGGCTAGCCAAACTGCTATAAATACTACTAACCTTAAATAAAGCTTGTTCGTTCTTCGCCAACCACTTGTCGATTCACTTCAACAAAAAACAAGAGTTTTCGTCTAATTCTGATAGTCGCCGCTTGATGCCTGTGATTCTGAAACTTTTCACTGGGCAATTCCATATGTTTGATAGCAGCGAGAAGTTTATCAGATTTGTCAGGGCCATGATTTGTTTCAATGTCACAAACACAAATCAACAGGGGCCATATACACGACACGGCTAAGATCTGCCGACCGCGTACGCAGCAGTTAGCAGTAGCTGACCCGGGCAAAATCATACTGGCGCAGATGGTAAAGATTTTTTACCGAATGCTACAAAACAACCTATTCGAAAACGGTATTTGCTAAGATCAACACCCATTAGAGCAAGCTTGGCAGCTCAAAAACAAACAAACCACGAAGGTCACATTTTCAGCCAAAGAGTTCGCAGTACTCTACAGAGCCTATGTATTTGCAACACACTCACCTACAGGTGAACAACAGCAGTGATTAGTTCAAGAATTCGGCCGAAAATCCCATGCGGAGGCTGACTTTTTAAAACGAATCTGGGAAGCACGCTTTCAAGGGGAATGATGGCGTTTGTACTGTAGAATGTGTAGGACAGTGGCGACCTGATGCACTGCGGCGATCCTAGTGAACGCTTGGTGGCAGGCAGCTGCCACCAACGGTCAGTAGTCAACAGATCCGTGTCAGTTACTCGTCCGCAGCAGTCATTCCGTTCACTACAGATGCAGAACAGCAGTGACAAGAATTCGGCCGCAAATTACTAAAGCCAGAAGCATTTCTTCTTGATATTGTCCAGATTTTGTAGCCATCACTAAAACGTGGCTGTCCTTGCACGTATCCCATAATATTGTTACGGCGCATAGCGGCTTAGTGAGGAGTTCGAGGAATAAAATCAGGGTGTGTCGCCCAGACGGTAAGAACATTTTATCCACTATATTTGGTGCTAGGTGCTGGAAAAAACATCCTGGATTCGCTACTATCTCATCGCAGCCGCCTCGTACAGGTGTTGCACATTTATCTCCTCAAGAGTACCTCCCAATGGGTACCACCCAAGCGACGAAGACTCGGGAACAGCGAGCTGAAGAGATGACGACCTTCCCCTATCAGCGACAGCCGCATACGATCCACGGTGAGCCCAAAGATGACGTTGAAGATTGATTACGACATTACATAAGATGTAGCAAATACGCCCGTTGGAACTATACCGCACGTCTGTAAAATGCTGCTTTCTTCCTCACTGGGACGGATCTAACTTGGTTTGACAGCCACGAGGAAATCCTCACGACCCGGATCCAGTTTGATGAAATTACTAAGGCTTTTGGAGATACTCTTGCGAAGAAGGAACACGTTGAGCATTAACTTTCTCAGAGAGCCTAGCTGCCCTTTGAGACATGCGCATGATACATTGAGATAATATTGAAACTCTCGCATTGTCAATCAGCAGATGTTAGACGAACACAAGCTAGGGCACCTTTTCATGGAAATTGCTGAGGACGTGTACAACTTCCTTATATCGCGGGATACCCTTGACACGGTTGCAGATGTCATCAAGCAGTGCCATGCATTTGAAGCATTAAAGACATGTCGAATAGTGCCCAAATTTGGGTGCCTTTTCAATGTGACAACAGGCTGTAGACGTCACGTCTATGGTCAAGAGGATTGTACGCGATGAGTTGGAAACTGAGCGACAATCTACAAATTTCGATTAACCTTACCATCAGACATCGAGCTTCATGCCATCGTGACAACAGCGCACGCCATGGACTTCACAAATAACAACGAACCATCTTAGAACTACAGCATTAAGCGGACCCAGCAGTCGACATCGCACACTTATTTTCAGCAGCTTCCACCGCTTCCATGCCATATGGATGAAGTACCTCGTGGTACGCTTCGTCGCATGTCCGTCGGCTCCTCTCAGCCACCAAGGGACCCTGCTGTCGGCTACCAAAATCGCCAGCCACCGATATGTTACGGCTGTTGGTGCAGCGGACACACTTGGCGCTTTCGCCCACGTCACCAAATTTCTCGACATCCCGTACAACGAGCACCGCCCTTCAGGAATGACACCCAGTGGAGGCAGGCGCCCACTACCTTCTATCGGTCTCCTTCCCCCAACGCGGCGCATGGAATGACTCCCCTGTGTCCGATCGCAGCATCACTCTCTCGCCGCTGCGACAAGGCCGTTCAACGACCCCACGTCCCCGTTTCGTTTCTCCACTGTTGGAAAACTAGGCAGTTCGACCGATGGAGGTAGGGTTGCCGGACGGTCAATTTCAAGAATACCTCTGCCTATCGTCATGCTAAAAACAGTGTCAGTGTGTGTAGACAATGGTAAAACGGATGCTATGGTTGACACTGGTGCCGCTGTGCCAGTTATGAGCATTTAATTGAGAACCGCCTTCGACAGAAATTAATGTTCGTGTGGGACAAAAGACAGAACGTTTTGTGAAGTTTGGTGCGAAAGTTCAGTTCCGGTTAGTCTGTACTCAGTTTCAGTTGTGCTTGGTGACGAGTGCTACAGAACAGAATTCGTTGTATTGAAATTTGCCACGAATGAAGTTGTCTTGGCTGCTGACTTTTTGCGCGGTGGGTGCGACTCTAGAATAAATTTCTTTGAAGACGAACATTATCTCCAAATTAGTATATAACATATGTCTCAGAGTCATGGAGTTCTCAACTTGATAGAAGATGCGCTGCTGCCTGCGATGATGGCAATATTTCTCCCTGTGAAATCATCCGAATATTTCGTAGGCAAACACTCAATACTCGTCGAGCCAGATGTCTCGAATGGAGTGAGAAAAAAATATTTCGGTGCCAGGCTCCCTCGTGCAGGCAATGGATGGCTAAGCTCACCTCAGGACTGTGAACTTATCAAAAGAACCTATTCGCCTTCCACCTAATTTGGCACTCACGAGATTTAAGAACTGTTTCCCACACTGTTGGAGCTATTTCTCATTGCAGAGGAGCCGCGGAAGTGGAGTGAAACTGTGGTGAGCTTAAGTGCTTAGACAACAAATCGCTCCCGTGGAGTGACCGTCGGATTCTCCAGGACAATTCTTGCCCAAGTGTTTCACTTTGCCTCCAACGGATCGGGTAGCCATTTTCCAACCTCTCAATTACAGCACAAAATTTAGGAAACGCAGCCCCTATTCCACAAAAACCTTACAGAGTCTCCTCGGCAGAGCGCAAGGTATTTCAAGAACAGGTGGACGAAATTCTGCTGAAAGGAATCATCCGAGAATCTTCCAGTACGTGGCCCTCACCTGTGATCCTAGTGCGAAAAATGACAATTCGTGGCGATTCTGCACCGACTACAGTCGTTAAAATGCGGTAACGGACAACGACGTATAGCCGTTACCTAGCAACAATGAAGCAGTCAATCGTCTACATTCGGCGTCAAAGTTCTCCTCCGCTGATTTGAGATCTCGATATTGGGCAAATTGCTCTGCATCTATCCGACCGTGAGAAGACTGCTTCCTTGACACCAGATGGTTTATACCAACTTAACGTGACGCCCTTCGGATTATGCTACGCTATCACCCCGTTCAGCGATTTATGTATACTATCCTCCGAGGCTTAAATGGGAAATGTACATGCGTTAATTAGATGATGTCATCATTTTCGGCAAGACCTTCCGAGGGCACAATGAGAGGATCCATGTTGTTCTTGAGTGCACTAGCTGGCAAAGCGGGACTCACTTTGAATTCAAACAAGTGTTATTTTGGAGATTGATAAACTCTAGTTCTTGGCTTCCTCGTCAACAACGATGGTATCAAGCCGGATCAGCTGAACATGGCTCTAGTACGAGACTTCGAAAGTCCACGCACCCTGAGAAGCCTTAGAAGCTTCCTTGGACTCTTCTTATTTTCGTCACTTCATCGCTGGCTTTGCGCAATGCCCACCCCCTCATTTCTCTTCTGCATAAGGATTCGCAATTTGTGTGGACTCCCAAGTGCGAATTTCATTTCAATCTACTCAAGCCTTCCCTAACTTCAGCACCACTCCTGCGCCAGTTCGGCCCTTCTGCTGTGACGGAGATTCACACTGACGTCAGTAGCGTCGGTCTTGGGCGGTGCTTGTCCAGCTGCATATTGGGGCTGAGTACGTTGTTGCCTACGCCAGCCGCACGTTGATAAAAATGTTAGCGCCACTACAAAGTTACCGAATTGCAGTGCCTCGCAGTTGCATTCGGTGTACATAAGTTCCGACCGCACCTTTATGGACGCGGCTTCACTATCGTTACTGAGCACCATTTTCTATGTTGGCTAATTGGACTTCGCGATCCATCTGGTCGTCTGGTGCGCTCGAGATTACGTTGGCTGCCTGTCACGCCACCAATTGCCGACTTTAGTCGACGATGAAGATGGGTTCGAAATGTGTTCAGCCTCGGTCGCGCCGACGTTTCTCAGTATGGCGACCTTAAGAGAGAGCAATGCAAGCGCCTTCTCACTACAGCCTCTCATAGAAGAAGCAGAAAGAGCAGATTCAACGCAATTTGCGTTCAGAGATGGTACTTTGTTCAACAAAACCTACTCAGTCGATAGTGCTGCCCTACTTTTGATCGTCCCAATACGTCTCCGCGTGCGAGTATGGCACGCTGTTCATGAGGACATCACATCTGGACATCTAGGCAATTCTCTCATACCCTGCACCCAATTTGCACCGACGTTGCAAAGTCTAAGGAATGCCGACGCCTTAAGACACACACCACCACGCCGGCAGGTCCTTGAATTGGAATTGACCTACTTGGTCTTTCCAAAGAATTTAGAGGACTGCCATTGAACTTTTGTCTGCGTAAACTATCTTACCAGATACGCAGAGACCGCTGCTCTCGTTACCGCAAAGGCTGCTGATGTTCCGTCGTTTCGTCTGCACATTGTTGTTCTTCGACATGGCGCACCCCGCGTTATAATAGGTGATCGTGGACGGCAATTCACTGTTGATGTCGTAGAAGAAATGCACGGGCTTTGCGGTTCACACTACCGACACTCGACACCGTATTATCCGCAGATCAACGGTCTCACCGAGCGCGCCTTGACAACCATGCTGTCCATGTACGTCTTGTCTGACCATCAAACTGGGACGCATTACTACTGTATGTGACGCACGCTTATACCACTGCAAATTATAAGGTTACCTGGTATTCTCCGTTTTATCTACCGTATACCAGAACTCCCCGCGTTTTCTTTGATACCACATAAAGGAAAGGTTAATAGCGCAACAAAAATACACTCACAAATAGGCACAAATAGACACACAGGACAGGCGCCAGCAATCAGTTTTAGTTGGCTACAACTCTTCGATACCATATTCCCATTTTCCCTCAAAGACAACGCGTCCGTGGGGCAGGTGCTATACCGTGCCGAAGAAGCCCGTCGTATAGCCTGCTTACGCACACTGGCTTCTCAATGTCGCGCGAAGCAAAACTACGACCTGCATCATCGTGCAGTAACTTACTCTTCACTCCGTCTGGCTTTGGACGTGTGTCCATCAGCGACGATTGTATTACACGTTTCTGTGAAAGTACGATGGCCCCTTCGTCGTGTCGAAGCGACTGAGTGACGTGAATTACGTCGTGGTCAAAGTGACGACGGATAACCGCCGATCTCGCAAGACACAGGTAGTTCATGTGGCTCATCTGAAACGGTGCCATAGTGCCACTAAGCTGCCACGCCGCGCAGCAGCTTAGCGAGGAGTTAGAGGAGGAAGAGGGAGTTGCGCGTAGACTGATCTTGGCTTTGAGCAGTTTGCAACCAGCCTTAATTCCTCCAACGTTCACTGTAATAAACCCGTTTCATCTGCTGCAATATATTTTGCCAAAGACAGGCATTCGTGTGGTGGTAGGGTTGTGATTATAATTAGGGAGGACCTGTATACAACCCCCTTATTGTACGTCTAAGTCGCACAGGCATTTTGGCGCAAGATTCTTGTATTCTTGTTAATAAATCTCAGGTCTATATTGGCCCGACGTATTGCCCACCAAAAAGTAGTGTAGATACTTTGCCCTCTCTGTGTGATTACATGTGGCGTCACCTTAATCATTTTCAAACTTATTCTTACAGGGGACTTTAGAGGGGTAATGCCATGATCATCCAATTATTACAGTTTTGTAGTCTGGCAGATAATACGGGACCTAATTATTTTATGTCCGAAATTTGAGAGCCCTAGACGCATTTTTTATTTCAAATGAAGTGACTGAAGTGGAGGCGATGAACCTCCTGCCACCAACAGCATTCGCCATGTTGAGACGATTGGTGACGTAACAGACTGGCTCAGCGTTGCCTGCTGCTGTATGCTGCCGATACACTACTGTGTTCGCGCTTACTCAAAGACGAGTAGGAATCCCAGTGAGTGTACTCAGCACGTTTTGAAAGCAGAACACGGACTGCAGTGAACCGCGATTTAGTTCTTGCCCACACATACGCCTTCAGTACGACCGCCGCCATTGTCTGGGGCAGCCCTGCCCCCACCTCCGGAAACACCGCCACGCCGGTCATGCCCTTCGAGCCTTCCGCAAGCCGTCCGCGCCAGCGATACGGCAGATCCCATGCACCTGTTTGAGAAAAGTATGCTAAATTTGTTTTTATTGTAATAATTTTAGTCCCCGGGAAAAGAAATTAAAAAAATAAGTGCTTTTTTGTAAATGTTGAGTTAACGATGGCCGGTTTTGCTTACAACCTTCCGCCGCTGCGGTACCCGTGTTCTGGTACGCTAGTTCCGCTGCTAAGGCGTTGCCGATAATAGTAGTTGCCTACACTACAATACATTGGGGTTGAGAGGAAGTTTCATGAACGAGTGGCCCTTTAAGCTGCTTCACTGATCGCTTACAAAATTCCGTCCGCTGTGGCTTCGATAGGTCTAACGAGGAATGGGGAGAAGCAGACGGCCAGTCCGCCGTCGTCTGCTGCGCTAGCGGGTTGCATCATTGCTCTAAGCTTGTAACATCCTGCGCTGTAAGTCTTATGAGAATATCATCTACTTTCATAAGGCGGCTGGGCCAGTTTGGGTCTGGCAACGAGCAGCATAAATGACGCTGCTAAGACGGGACAGGGTATTGGGTGCCTTGTAGCGCGCCGCACCTTATAAACTGCGCTGGTGTGCTGTTGGGTAGCACCCTAAGATTGTAGAAAAGCGCCGTCGGATGCCACTCTATGCACGTCTTATGTGTTACTGTCGAGACGGGTTTCAGTACGTTGCTCGAGCGGGCCAACGCATGCGGCTCTCGTACTCGGCCGCCAACATGCTCCTGAATCCCGCCTACAAGCGCGCTTTTGCCTAGGTTAAAATCGCTAGCATAGATTGAAAACAGTTTGCGGTAACCGTGATTAGTAGCATGAGTGTTGTTTGGTCCGACAAATCGGTTTCGCGTAACCGTGGTTGACGTTCTCGGGCAGGGAGCATGCACAGACGACGCGGCGACTTTTTGTGGTTTTATGTCGTCACGGGCTACGCCGGGGGCCAGATCCGCAAGCTGTTCACGAGGAAACGAAAATACTATAATTAAAAGTATCTGAAGCTCCGGTGGAGCTTAAAGTTTCAGGTTTAGTTGCTTGGCGCATCGGGAATAAGATTCGACGAACAGCTTATATTCAAAATTAGTGTCGTCATCTGCTTAATCGTTCAGGTAGAGCGTGGGAAATTCTCGATACAGAACTCACTGATCAACTAGAGACGAAGCGTTTCTTGACATTGCGTTTGTTTTCGGCCCTAAACAAATCGCGCGGCAACCCACCCATGTTACAGCAATGATACAGAGTGTCCTTGATTTAACATTTATAAATAATAACTTTGCTGACTGCCCATTCTCTTACGGTATACATGATGGAATATCAGATCGCAAAACAACCATTTGTTCCTTATCGATGACTTCTTCAGCTCATGCCAGAAAAGAAATACAATTTTATGATTGGCATAATGCTGACGATGTTGGTGTTCTTGATGGATTTGATTGCTTTTATTCTGATTTTGCTGCCGTGTACAGGGACCTGTCGGTATCATGCGATGATCCTTGGTTGACGTTTAAGCTAAAAGTAGACCACTGCTTATCAATTTGTTTCAAAATGATCAAAACTGTAAATAAAATAATTGCTTGGACAACTCGGAACATCACACTTATGAAGCGCAAACTGTCATGACTAAGAAAACCTAAACGATGCAAACAGTTTGCAATACACACTAAACAGATTCGCAATCTGTCATATGACCTAAAGCAAAGAAACCTGCAAAGCACCAATATGAAGCATTACCCTTCGCAATTTCTTCAAAACCGCACCCCAAAAGTTTGTAGATATCTTAACCCTCGAAAACACAAAGCCATGTACCACCGCATGAGGCTTTAAAGAGGGCTTATGAATTTATTAAGAATTTTCAATTGGCTTCCACATTTGACGGCAATTCTATGCCTTACATAGAATCAGAAATAACGACCCTCATGAAACGATATCCCGTGCGCGAGATATGTTATATTACGCGAGACTACGCGAGATGTGTTCTTGACTTGAGTTCGTGCCATCTGCTATGATACATTTGAACGCGCGCAAAGGAACGCCTTGCTACAGGAGCGATGGTGTACCGTCCATACACACTTGCCAGAGAAACTGACCAATACTGCGCCTTTCCTCTCATGTAAACCAATTACAAATATATCTAGCAGTCCAACGAACGCCGATCAGGGTCAAACAACGAGAGGAAAATGATAGGAGAGAAATTGTAGGCTTTCGTCTTTCTACTCTTAAGATATCTAGGACTACACTATAGATTGTGACATTACCGCGCACGAAGACTACTCAATTCCGCTGTTATTCCGTAGTTGTTGTATAACACGTGACTTGTTGCTAATTAGCTCTCATGTTGTTCTCCAATGCTGCAACAGCCTCGAAGGAGGCCAGCAGTATGTTCGAAATAAAACTTAAAAACACTCATTTCTACATTCAAAATGTGCGAGCAACACGTCGGCAACTAAACTTATGTGCAGAGAAAAATAGGCCCTGTGGAACAATCTAGTTAGTGAATACAAAGTCAGTTCAGTTCAGTTCAGTCTTTCAGTCATGTCCGACTCATCGTGATCCTGTGGACCATATCACGCCACGCTTTACGGTCTATCACTGTCTTCCTAACATCACATAACTTCATCTGCAGCGCCTCGAGGATGTCATCTAACCATCGCGTTTGCTGCCTGCCCCTACTCCGGTAACCCTCATCCTTTCCCAACATCAAAGCTTTCTCCAGCGAGTGCTCTCTTCTCATCAGCTGACCAAAGTAGCTAAGCTTTAACTTTAGAATTTGATCCTGCAATGAGCTATCAAAGTTTATAGTTGACAATATCGACTGATTTAATCTTCTGGCAGTCCAAGGAACTCTCAAGAGTCTCCGCCAGCGCCACAATTCAAACGCGTCAATTCTTCGGCGGTCAGCCTTTTTCGCAGTCCAACTCTCGCATCCATACATCACAACTGGAAAGACCATAGCACGTGTTATACGGATCTTGGTTGGCAGTCTGTCTCTGCTCTTAACTAGGTGGTCAATGCTAGCCATAGCTCTATTTACCAAAAGCAGGCGCCTCCTAATTTCATGGCTACAGCCACCTTCCGAGGTAATCTTGGAGCTCAAGAAGAGAAAATCTGTCACGGCTTCCACTTCTTGTTCCTTGATGCTCAAGGACTCGATAGGGCAAGACGCCATGATTTTTGTCTTTTTAATGTTCAGTTTAAGCCCGAACTTCACACTCTCTTCTTGTACGCGCATCAGAAGTCTCTTGAGTTCCACTTCACTTTCTCCCATTAAACTGGTATCATCCGCATATCTAAGGTTGTCGATACGTTTTTCAGCAATCTTCACTCCAGCTGAAGACTCGTCCAGACCGGCCTTCCTCATGATGCACTCAGCATATAGGTTAAATAGGCAGGGCGACAGTATGCAGCCTTGTCGCCTCCTTTCTCATTCGAAAATCAATCAATAAGACCATGCTGAGTTCTGACTGTGGCCTCTTGTCCTTTTATACAGGTTCCTGAGGAGACAGATGAGGTGAATTGGAACTCCCATTTCTTGAAGAGCTTGCCACAATCTGGTGTGTACGCACTCAAACGCTTTCGCATAATCAATAAAGCAGAAGTAGATGAGCTTCTGGATCTCTCTTGCTTTTTCAATGATCCAGCGAAGGTTAGCAATCTGGTCTCTAGTTCCTCTTCCCTTGCGAGACCCAGCTTGCATGTCCGGAAGCTCCCGATCCACATACTGCCGCAGCCTACCTTGGAGGATTTTCAACGTCACCTTGCTAGCATGCGAAATAGGCGCGATCGTGTGGTAGTTGGAACAATCTTTGGCACTGCCTTTCTTTGGAATTTGGGTGTAAACTGACCTTCTACAATCCTGTGGCCACTGCAGGCTCGTCCGAATTTGCTGACATAAGTTAAACAGAACGTTAACAGTGTCATCTTTAAAATTTTGAAGCTACTCAACTGGAACGCCATCAATTCCGCTAGCTCTGTTGTTAGCAAGGGTGGCTAAGGCCCTTTCAAATTCACTCTTCAAGATGCCCGGCTCGAGATCAGTGATCACAACCGTCTTATGTTGGGTTTGTACATGAGGGTCCTTCTTGTACAGCTCTTCAGTCTATTCTTGCCACCTCTTCTTTATCTTTGATGCTCCAGTGAGGTCCCTGCGTCGTTTTGTCCTTTATCATGCCCTGATAAGCACTGAAGCTTTCTTTGATATTTTTGATTTTCTTATACAGAGCTCTTGTGTTCCTCACTTGGCTGTTGCCCTCAACTGCTTGACACTGTGTGTTCAGGAAGGCATTCTTATCTCTCATTGCTATTCCCTCATAATCCGCATTGTGACATTGTGAACTTTGTATGTTTCTCTTTCACCCATAACTTGTGCCATCCTCCTTTCCTCAGCTATTTGCAAAGCCTCTTCCGACAACAACTTTGCTTTCTTGCATTTCTGTTTCTATGGAACAACCTTAGTAGCAACTTCATGTATTATATCACGACTCTTCAGGCTCTCGCT
The DNA here is from genome assembly GCF_055883805.1 of Amblyomma maculatum. Classification (NCBI taxonomy): domain Eukaryota; kingdom Metazoa; phylum Arthropoda; class Arachnida; order Ixodida; family Ixodidae; genus Amblyomma; species Amblyomma maculatum. The sequence continues at coordinate 8,821,157 of NW_028146740.1, forward strand.
CTTCTAGATCTAATCCTTGGAATCGATTCCTCACTTCCACAACATATTCTGATGATATTTGATCCAGATCATACCTGAAAGGCCTAGTTTTCTGCGTTTTCCTCAATCGAAGCTTAAATTTGGCAACAAGAAGCTGATGATCGGTGCCACAATCGGCCCCAGGTCTTGTTTTTACTGCTTGTATAGCGCTTATCCATCTCTGCCGGCAAAGAATATAATCAATCTGATTTCTGTACAGGCCGTGTTGAAGTCCATGTGAACAGGCGCCTCTTGTGCTGTTGAAAATGAGTATTCGCTATGGCCAGGCTGTTTTCTTGACAAACCTTTACTAGCCTCTGTCCAGCTTCATTTGACTCGCTAAGATCGAACTTGCCTCTAATTCGGGATATTTCTTCGCTGCCCACATTAGCATTCCAGTCTCCTATGAGAAAAAGGACATCTGATGATGGAGTGCGTTATAAAGGCACTGCAGGTCAGCATAAAATCTCTCAACATCACCTTCTTCAGCAGTAGTGGTTGGTGAATAGACTTGGATAGCTGTTATTGAAAGTGTGACCTTGAATCCGATCATTCGGTCGTTTTTGGGGTTGTACCCTAGCACTTCTTTGCCCATTCTTATGTTTACTATGAGAGCGACCCCAATCCTTCTTCTGGATTCGTGCCCACAATAAAAGACATAATGGTCGCCGGAATTAAATTTTTCCATTCCGGTCCACTTGAATTCGCTGACACCCAAAATATCAATGTCCAATCTGTCCATTTCTCGCTTGACGACATCCAGTTTACCTTGCGTTATAGATCTTACATTCCATGTTGCTATGTGCTATATCTCCTTGCAACATCGGACTTTCCGGTCGCTTCCCGACACGTCCACAGCTGAACGTCCTTTTGGCTTTAGTCCAGCCGCTTCATTCGTCTTGAGCTACTAGGAATCGCCCTTTGTTCATCCCCAGTAACATGTGGGACGACTTCCAACCTGGGGGGCTCATCTTCCGGCACCCTGCCATTAATGCTATTGTGACTGGCCATAGGGATTTCTTGGCAAAAAATACTGTAGTGGGTTGCCTTTACCTTCTCCCATTACAAAGTCATCATCATCATCATCATCATCAGCCTGATTATACCCACTGCAGGGCGAAGGCCTCTCCCATATTTCTCCACTTAACCCGGTTCTGTGCTAGCTGCATCCACTTGACCCCTGCGAACTTCTTAATCTCATCCGCCCACCTAACTTTCTGCCTCCCCCTGCTACGCTTTCCTTCCCTTGGAATCCAGTTTGTTACCCTAAGCGACCATCGGTTATCCTCTCTTCGCACTACATGTCCTGCCCATGTCCATTTCTTCTTCTTAATTTCCACTAGAATGTCGGTAACTTGAGTTATTTCTCTGACCCACTCTGCACGCTTTCTATCTCTTAATGTTACCCCTACCATTTTTCGTTCCATAGCCCTCTGGGTTGTCCTCAACTTAAGTAGAACTCTCTTGGTTAGCCTCCACGTTTCAGCCCCATAGGTGAGTACAGGCAAGATGCAACTGTTGTATACTTTCCTCTTGAGCGATACCGGTAAGCTGCTAGTCATAATCTGCGAGTGCTTGCCAAATGCGCTCCATCCCAATCTTATTCTTCTTGATATTTCCTTTTCATGGTCCGGATCTGCGGTGACTATCTGTCCTAAGTAGACATATTCGCCTATTATTTCCAGTATTTCGCTACCTAATGTAAACTGCTGTTCCTTCCCGAGACTGTTGAACATTACCTTAGTCTTCTGCATATTGATTTTCAAGCCTACCTTTCTACTTTTTCTGTCTAGGTCATCAATCATTATTTGCAGTTCATCCGCCGAGTTGCTTAGCAAGGCAATGTCATCAGCAAATCGCAGATTACTGAGGTATTCTCCATCTACCCTTATCCCTAACTGCTCCCATTCCAAGTCTCTGAATACTTCCTCTAAACAAGCTGTGAATAGTACTGGGGAGATTGTGTCTCCTTGCCTAACACCTTTCTTTATGGGAATTTTGTTGCTTTCTTTATGTAGAACTATGGTTGCTGTGCAGCCACTATATATATCTTCCAGCACTTTCACGTACGGCTCGTCTACCCCCTGATTTCGCAATGCCTGCATCACCGCCGAGGTTTCAACTGAGTCAAATGCTTTTTCGTAATCAATGAATGCTATGTATAAGGGCTGGTTATATTCCGAGCATTTTTCTATCACCTGATTGATGGTATGGATATGATCGATAGTAGAGTACCGTTTCCGAAACCCTGCTTGATCCTTTGCTTGATTGCAGTCTAAGGTTGTCCTGATTCTATTAGCGATTACCTTAGTAAATACCTTATACGTAACAGACAGTAAGCTGATTGGTCTGTAATTTTTAAGGTCCTTAGAGTCCCCTTTCTTGTGAATGAGGATAATGTTTGCATTCTTCCATGCTTCCGGTACCGTCGATGACACCAGGCACTGCGTATACAGGGTGGCCAGGTTTTCTAGCACGATATCCCCCCCGTCCTTCAGCAAATCGGTAGTTATCTGATCCTCTCCAGCTGATTTCCCCCTTTTCATAGTTTCTAGTGCTTTCTTGACCTCGTCCTTCGTCACTGGTGGAACGTCTGACTGTTTTTCCCTACCGCCAATCTCATTACGGTCCTGACTACTTTGGCTACTGTAGAGATCTGTATAGAACTCCTCGGCTACTTTGACTATCTTGTCCATATTAGTGATGACGTTGCCCGCCTTGTCCCTTATCGCATACATCTGGTTTTTGCCTATGCCCAATTTCTTCTTTACCGCTTTAAGGCTTCCCCCGTTCTTTACAGCATGCTCAATTTTCTCCATGTTATACTTCCTTATATCGGCCACCTTGCGCTTATTGATTAGCTTTGATATCTCGGCCAATTCGATCTGGTCTGTTGGATTGGAAGCTTTCATACTCTGCCGTTTCTTAATCAAATCTTTCGTCTCCTTAGACAGCTTACCGGTATCCTCTCTAACTATCCTACCGCCTACTTCTACCGCGCACTCAGTAATGATATCCCTGAAATTATTGTTCATTGCCTCTAGGGTAATGTCGCCATCCTCAGTTAGAGCTGAATACCTATTCTTTAGCGAGATCCTGAACTCTTCTGCCCTCCCCCTCACCGCTAATTCGTTGATGGGTTTCTTTCTTACTAATCTATTACAAAGTAGAAGCTGCTAAAAACTTTTTGGGGACATGCAGTAATAGATTTACTTTTCCCCATTTTATAGGCTATTGTATTTGACTGTTTACGCACAAAACGCCCCATTACAAAGTTCTAACTACCCATTATTACGTCCGAATCGAATGTGTTTTGTTTTAAATGTTTCAGACCGTAGCATAGCAGAGGGAGACCCCATTTGGCTTTGCTAGCCTGGAATTGAGTGCCTATTTCCAAAACAGTGCTCAGGTAAATCATCAATATTGTTGTCGAAGCAAGGCAAGTGTTTCGGTGTAATTACCTCGGATGCTGACATCTTGCATGAGCAAAGAGTTTTCCTTCAGGATTCCTTCGATGGCTCGAATGTAAATTGGTGCGGAATCGCTTCAGTTGTTCTCAGACAGCCAGAGGGAAATTTAGCCCAACAATTAATAAAGAACACTGCGATTATGCACTATGAAGTTCTATACTCGTCTACCTGTTTTTCACCTGTGCGCATTCCCTAATACCTGTATTTCAATGTTGTCCGACCCGGCCTTATAGTCAATACTATGATCGATGCAATAGCGGCTGTCATGTAAACTACGAAACTCAGCTAGTTCTCAAAACCCCGTGCTGATAGACTCGTAGATTTAAGTTGTGCCAATGTAAAGCACTTTCCTTTGTGGCTTTGTCTTTTAGCGCTAATTTTCGAAAAATGCAAATGCTCGAGCTCTTCTGGCTTAGCATTTATGTACCAAAGTAAATAAATTTAAAGAGGCCTTAACTAGAAGGCTGCATAGCTTGAATTTGCTGGTCATACTATCAGGCAAATGTCCTAGGATGTGGTTAATGCTAGCAAGCGATGTTTTGTTCAAACCGCGCGCCTTCAAACGAAAACACATCATCCGGACCTGACTGAGCTGTCGTCGCTGAGGGTGCTCTAATCCGACATCCGGTATTCGGTGAAAAAAACTGCAAGGGCAGGACGGCATCGCGAATAGCCGATAAGGTACCCTCCCCTTCGAGCGTTTTAAGAACAAGTCCAGCAGATAGCAGAAAGTCAGATAGTCGGATATCAGAATACGTAGGACAGGGTTGCAGTGAGTTTGAATATACAGTGTAGCGGACGGCACTGACTCAAGGGGACGATTGTCATCGAAAATAGCGAACGAAGTGGTGGCGTTGTTGTGGCCCACTTTTCAGCGCATTACTATGATGTTGCTACGTTCGTCTGGTTACAGAATTCTAACTTGCCTTGAGCCGCATGTCTGGTGCGTAAAACTAGGACATCTCTTAGTTTGTTCTGGTAGAGTTCTGGGGAAAATGGAGTGCTCCGCTCAAGCGGCATTGCGATCCCTACTCAATTACCATGCGCGACGCTGCGATCAGACTCTCTTGAAATCGGCCCCGAATAGGCGGCATTTTGAGAAAACGCCGAGCCAGGTATATTAACTGTAATTTATTTATACACTTATACAGTTCAATTTTATTTTAGGTTAATGTACTTTAGTTCAACAAAATAATATGCACAAAACTAAGGTAATGTTCAACAGCCTAGGGAAGCAACAGCATTTTACATTAGGTAGCGAAGCACTGAAAGTAGTAGACGAATATGCCTACTTAGGATAGGTAGTGACCACAGATCCGGACCGTGAATAGGAAATAAGATAAAGAGAATGAGGGGAATAAGATAAGGATTGAGCGCATTTGCAAGTACTCGCAGATTATGAATAGCAAGTTACGGTAGCACTCAAGAGGAATGTAATATATATAGCAGTTGCGTAAAACCTGTACTCCTCTAAGGAGCTGAAACGTGGAGGCTAGAAAAAGGTTATATTTAAGCGGAGGGCAGCACGTAGCTATGGAACGAAAAATGGTACTTGTAACGTTAAAAGACAGAAAGCGTGCCGAGTGGGCCAGAGAATTAACTCAAGTTAATGAATTATACCCGCAGTATTTGCAGCGGTGGCGTAGAGGTAGAAACTCCGCCTCGCATTCAAGAGGACCATGCTTAAAATCCCGGCGCCGCGAAATTCTTTATCAGATCAGAAAAGAAAATCCGCGTGTCGATGGAATTACACAAACAGGTTTGGGGTGCGACCTGATGCCGGTGAGTACCTCCGCCAACGCAATCCCTAACCAGATCAGGCGTTGGCGACTCTGGTGCAGTAATTGGCCGCCACCTCCCATGATTCAGGTTTCAGGTTTTTTATTTTCAGAAATGTATTACACAAATTAGTATGATTTATTTGGTACAGAAGGCGGTCCCGAAGCGAAGCTGTCAGGGGGACCTCCTTATAACAAAATGCTTAAAACAAATTCACAAATATGGCAGAAATGGAACATTAAAATATGTTAAAATCCATGAACAAGAACAACAATACATAAAAAAAGAAGAAAAACATATCTGTGTGGTTATAATTACTTCGTTAATAAGAATGTTTTGATGTTATTAGTGAAGAGCCTATACGACCGAACTGTTTTAACATATGAGGGTAGTGAATTCCATAGAGTTATAGCTGAAAACAAAAGGGTTTGTTTGCCATAATTAGTGTTAACTCTGGGAAGTAGCAAATTGTCGTTTTGGGAAAACCTGGTCAGATTACTGTTTATGAGGGATGATGACGGAAGCGCAGTACTGACAATGTCACCATTGCGAGCGCTGTATATAAGTGTGGCTAAACTTAAGTGAAGCAGACTCAGTAAAGGGAGGATATAAAGATTTCGGTATATAGGGGCAGCTGAGGCAGTGGACGGGGAAAAGGTAAGTATCCGAATGGCAGAGTTTTGTAAATGACGGATGCTTGACATATGAGTGAGATATGTAGTTCCCCAGGATGATATGCAGTAGGTTAAGTGACTGAACAAATGCCAAATAAAGCATTTCGAAGAATATGGGGCTGAAAGTAATGACGTGTTCGAAAAAGCACCCTAATGCCAAAGGTAACTTTTTTTTGCATAATGATTCAGTGTGCATGTTAAATTTTAAATGTTGATCTAGTAGGATGCCAAGAAATGTAGTACATTTAGAAAGTGGAATTATGTGGTTGTCCAAATAAAGCGGAGCAATATTAATCGGTTGTTTATTATGCGAATGAAAGACCATAAAATGTGTTTTTTTAAGGAATAATTTAAAGCTGATTATCTTGACACCAATGAACTATGATTGCAAGTTCAGCATTCAATGTTGTGATCAGGTCATTTATGTTTCTGTCGCTAGTATATATTGTAGTGTCATCGGCGTATAGAATGCAGTTACATTTGGTGAAATAACTAGGCAGATCAATAATGTATATTAAGAAAAGCAGTGGTCCTAAAATTGAACCCTGTGGCACACCTTGGTTAATAGATACTGGCTGAGATAAAAGGTCGGCAAACTTTACTTTTTGTATTCTGTCAGTAAGATAACCGCGTATGAATGTTAATGCTGGGCCGCAGATTTCCAGAGACTCCAGTTTGGAGAAAAGTATGGTGTAGTTAATTGTATCAAAAGTTTTAGTAAAGTCTTTTGCAACTGCTCCCGCCCAAAGTCCTTGGTCTATTGATTTTTTGATAGCGTCAGTTAGTTCTAATAGCGCAAGCTGGGTAGAATAATTGGGACGAAATCCAAACTGCTGGGGAGTTAAGAAATAAAACTTTGTGAAATACTTTATTAAACAATTAACCAAAAGCTTCTCTATGAGCTTGCTAAAAAAGGGCAAAACAGTTATTGGCCGATAGTTGGATATATCATTGCGGTCTCCTTTCTTAAAAACCGGTACTACTCTGCCCCTCTTTAACGCTACAGGAAAAACGCCTGTTTTAAACATTTCATTATTAAGGTTAGCGAGCACAAAAGAGAGCTGTTGCGCCACAAGTTTAATCTTAGGTGGATGGATCTTATCTAAACCTGATCCAGTATTCTTTAAGGGAGATATTGTGGTTACGATTTCATCGGATGACGTGGGGTACAAATAAAATGAACATGGGCAGCGGAAAGTATTATAGGAAACTGAAGCTTGCATTGGACGGGCATTTGAAATAAATATATTAAACGAGTTGGCTATGTCCAATGGATCAGTTAGTATTTTATTACCGTCATGGAATTCGTTTGTAGTTGGTAGCTGGCGGTTGTGCAGAAAAGATTGATGAGCTGCCAATTTTTCACATTGTTATTTCAATTTTTAATAATCTCTTTTTCAAAGTAGTCCCGTTTGGCTTTTTTAAGTAGTGCAGAGAGTGTTTGCGAACATGCGCGAAAGCGGTTTTTGAGGGAAAGGGTAAATGGCTGTCGTTTGACTTTTTTATGAAGGTTATCTTTTCTGCGAATAGACCGCAGCAGTCCATTTGTTATCCAAGAATTTCTGGGCACAGAATACCAACGCTGAACTGAAGATATGGATGTGCAAGCATTAATATTTCTAGTTATTGTATCGCATAAGTTTTTAAAAGCAATTTCAACACACGGTTCACTGGTGATAGTTGTCCAATCTATATGAGATACGATGTTAATAAACCGGTCTGAGTGAAATGAGTATGAGTTGCAGATATTAGGCTTCTTTATGATGACACTTTCGAGTAGTAAAAAAAATGGGGTAATGGTCGGTTATATCGAAGTGAACTACCCCTGCAGTGCGAGGTGAGAGATTGTTAGATAAAGTGTGATCAATGAGTGTGTGTGGGCCAAGAGCTGCGCACCGTGTAGGTGTGTGAATTAAAGATTCTAAACCATGGCTAAAAATGCATTTTGTATATTCAGATCATTGGACATCAAATGTGTTTGTGATGCCTACGTTAATGTCGCCTATAATAATTATGTTACTATTTTCGAGGCTCAGCAAGTTAAGAATGCCGTCGAGTTGAAGGCAAACATCTGAGTAGGATGAAGACGGAGAGCGACAAATAGATCCAATTACGGTACGTTTGTTAGATGGAAGAAAAGATTTGTCCAGTTCTATCCACACAGACTTGCATTTATCAGTACGGAAAGCGATATCAAGACGTCGTCTGTAAGTTAAGAAGTTAGATATATATATGGCCGAATCGCCGTGGCGATCTTCTGTACGATGGCTATATTCCGCTCGGAAGCCTGGTAAAGCAAATAATCTTTCTTCGTTAGATGACAACCATGTTTCGGAAAGGCATACAAGGGAAAAGTTATGATTCGAGATGGTTAAAAAATTGACAAGGTCATCATAATGTTTAGACAGACTACGTATGTTGAAATGGTTAATTGCATTATGTGATGGAGCGCATGCGTGACGGAGATGCGAAATTTGTCTAGCGTGTGTAGCGCCATGACCATCGGATAATAACTGTGCCTGCTTTTCTTTTTCTAGGTGAAGATAGCAAGATCAGCCTCACTGGCAATGCGATACACTGTGCTATCAGTAGTCGCCCTAGCTTTGATGCGGCAGTTGTCGACCCAGAGGAATTTCTATCCTTTTTCCTTTTTCAGTGCTTGCGCCCGTCCGAAAAGACGTTTGTTTTCAGGTGTCTGATGATAATTTATGTAGATAGGAGGATCGGTAATGCTTCCATCGCCGCCAACTTTGATTCCGATTTCGGTAGATACGAGTCGTGCTTTCCTTGCCTTGCCTCTGAACTCGGCCTTCTTTGTGCGGTTGGAAAAACGAGCAATTATGTTCTGTCCATCTTTAGCAGGTACTCTGTGCACAGTATCTATATCAGTGACAGTAACAGGGCAGCCAATCTTTTCGCCAATACACTGGAGAATAGCGGAACAGTCCTCCCCCTGTGTAACGGGGACTCTTTTGATCTCGATGTTGTTCATGCGTGAGTACTGCTCTAGTTCAGATACTCTCTTGGCCAGTTGCACATTTGAACGTTTTGAACGATTCAGGTCTTTGTTTTCCTTTACAAGAGAAGCTGGCCGCGTTTTCATTTGCTCATAAAGGTCATTAAACATGTAGAGGCTGTTCCGCAGCTCTGTCACTTCACTTTTTAAACTATCAACTTCTTTAGGAAGTTCGGCGTTCGCTGGCATGATGAAAATAAATGAAGCAACTAAGATACAATCTTCAGAAATCAGCAAAAAAGTTAAACCCGAGCAAAGTGCCTCAAGGAAGCAGAGAGCACGGCAGTAAAATATAAAGAAAAAGCAATGCAATAGCACATAGACTAAACCAACCTGCGTAAACCACGGGACATAATCAGTCGCTGTAGAATTGCCGTAACCCCTGCTGCCAAATGTCTCGTCGCTGTTGGGAAGCTGCTTTATGTTCTTCAAGGGCCACGGAAACGGGAGGTGAGGTGGCGCTCCGGGGCGTCACGTGCAATGATGATCCGGTGGAAATCAGTGATGGCGTAGATGGTCTTTGATTAAGGGCACGTGGACGAAGATGCGATGAAGCGTAGATGAACCAGCACTGTTGCCGTCAGGACTATGGATCTGCGTAAACCAGGGGACACAATCAGTCGCAGGTAAACTGCCGTATACCTTGCTGCCAAATGTCTCGTCGCTGTTGGGAAGCTACTTTATGTCCTTCAAGGGCCACGGAAACGGGAGGTGAGGTGGCGCTCCGGGGCGTCACGTGCGATGATCTGGTGGGAATCAGTGGTGGCGTAGAAGGTCTTTGATTAAGGGCACGTGGACGAAAATGCGATGAAACGTAGATGAACCAGCACTGTTGCCGTCAGGACTATGGATCTGCGTAAACCAGGGGACACAATCAGTCGCAGGTAAACTGCCGTATACCTTGCTGCCAAATGTCTCGTCGCTGTTGGGAAGCTGCTTTTATGTCCTTCAATGGCCACCGAAACGGGAGGTGAGGTAGCACTACGGGGCGTCACGTGCAATGATGATCCGGTGGAAATCAGTGATGGTGTAGATGGTCTTTGATTAAGGGCACGTGGACGAAGATGCGATGAAGCTTAGATGAACCAGCACTGTTGCCGTCAGGACTTTGGATCTGCGTAAACCAGGGGACACAATCAGTCGCAGGTAAACTGCCGTATACCTTGCTGCCAAATGTCTCGTCGCTGTTGGGAAGCTACTTTATGTCCTTCAAGGGCCACGGAAACGGGAGGTGAGGTGGCGCTCCGGGGCGTCACGTGCGATGATGATCTGGTGGGAATCAGTGGTGGCGTAGATGGTCTTTGATTAAGGGCACGTGGACGAAGATGCGATGAAACGTAGATGAACCAGCACTGTTGCCGTCAGGACTATGGATCTGCGTAAACCAGGGGACACAATCAGTCGTAGGTAAACTGCCGTATACCTTGCTGCCAAATGTCTCGTCGCTGTTGGGAAGCTGCTTTTATGTCCTTCAAGGGCCACCGAAACGGGAGGTGAGGTAGCACTCCGGGGCGTCACGTGCAATGATGATCCGGTGGAAATCAGTGATGGTGTAGATGGTCTTTGATTAAGGGCACGTGGACGAAGATGCGATGAAGCTTAGATGAACCAGCACTGTTGCCGTCAGGACTTTGGATCTGCGTAAACCAGGGGACACAATCAGTCGCTGTAGAGCTGCCGTAACCCCTGCTGCCAAATCCTATAAAACCCCGTCCATCAGCGGCTGCGGAGCAACTTACTACCGCGGCTGTTAGACCATTGGCACATCGGGGTGTGCTAAGACTCTCGGGCTCTGCTGGACAGGCCGCCTTTGAAAACTGACCCTGGCAACGTTCAACACTAGAACCCTTGCTATGAAGCTAGTTTAGCAGTGCTGTTAGATGAACAATAGGGTATGAAATGGGATGCCTTAAAACTCAGTGAGTTTAGGAGGCCGAATGAGACATATTGCCGCGTGCCTCTCGACACCGAGAAAAAAGAAGACGAAGCTGAGTTTGTGAGACTGATCCGTTCAGGGGTTGCCACCTTCTACTTGTTACGTTTTCTGGTGGAGGTGCGGGGTGCGATTCCCCTTTTGCTGAGTGCCACCCCTCAAGGGCAACCGAGAATCACCACGGATTTCACGCCGGTCCACCGCAGTACCAGCCGCCGCCTCCGAGGTCAGTCACCAGAGTTCGGGCCTTTGTCCTGGAAGCCTGTGACCACCATGCATAGATCGAACGCGAACATTGTGGCTAACGGAGAAAGTTCACCCAGTTCGTCGTTCTCGAGTCTCGAACGCCACTGTCCTTCCATGGTGAGCTTTACGAGAACGCTGAGGACTGGCAAGAACAATTCTAACGGGTCGCCAACTACAACTGCTGGGATGAGCAAAGGAAACTGCACAATGTGTACCTTGCTCCCGAAGACTCGGCGCGGACGTGGTTCGTCAACCACGAAACGACGCTACCATCATGGTACCTCTTTCGTCGCCAGCTGTTGGCCACCTACACCGCCAACGACCGAAGGGAGCGTGCGGAGTCGGCACTGCGACCTCGCTGCCAAGCCCCGAACGAAAGAGTTGGAATGTACTACGAGGACATGATCCGCCTTTTTAGGCGTGTTGATCCAAATATGTCTGAGGAGACGAAAGTGCGCCACCTAATGCGCGGGGTGAAACAAGAATTATTTGCTCGGCTCGTGCGCAATCCACCCGGTACGACATCAGAGTTTCTAGCGGAGGACACCATGATGAAACACTTCACAGGGCGCAGTACTATAACCGTGACGTGTCCGCCATGTCACCGGCCGTCTATGCTTCCGGCTTCAGCGGTTCTGGTGGCGCCTTAAGGAAGCTTGTTCGATCCGTGGTCAGAGGAGAGCTGAGACGCATTCAGCTACAGGATCTAACATCGTCATCAAGGCTTCTGTCACTCGCCGAGGTCGTTCGTGAGGAAGTTAGGCAAGTCGTCCCGGAGCCGTCTGTGCCTGCTGTGCAGTCCCCGCCACCAAATGTGCCTACGTACGCAACAGTGCATTAGCAGAATACCCTGTGCGATTCTCCAAGAGCGAACACCACTGTGCATCATCCACACCAGCACCATAGTGGTTACGATTCTCCTAGAGCCAGAGAAGACACCCCTACACTTGAACCAAGCCCGCGTCGTCCTCCTCTTCTAGCCGAGGCACCGTTTCGAAAGACTGACGTCTGGCGTGCCCCTGAACAGCGGCCCCTTTGTTACCACTGTGGCGAGGCCGGTCACATGCTGAGGTTCTGTCCGTACCGCCGCGCCGGACTTCGTGGCTTTCATCCGCGTGCGCGATGTCCTCATAGTGGTGAACGACCACCCCAAATCGAGGAATACCTGTCTGCGCATACGGATCCTCCAGACGTCCCACAATACGGTTCCCGCGTCAATACCTCTTCCCGTTATTGTTCCCCAAGTCCCCGTCCCTTTACATATCGCACTGGCCGCTCGCCGAGCCCCCGCTCCCCGAGCCGTTGGGAAAACTAGGAACAGCGACCTGCGGAGGTGAGGCCACTGACGAGCGAACTGCTGAACATCCTTCATCACGTTTATTACAAGATAACGGCTATCAGACGGAGTCATGTAACGATGAACCTGAGTGTGCAGCTTCGGACGTACCGGCTTCTATCGACGATTTTCTCATTACCGCGTAAGTTGATAAGGAGGCGGACTATTCAGTTATGAGCGGTGGGTTAGCCAGCAAATTGAAGAAAGTTTTAACCGAGTGGACTGGGCTTCAGATTCGCACAGCAGGGGGACACCTTATCACCCCGGCTTGAAGATGCGTTGCGAGAGTTGCAATTGGTGGATTTTTTTATGTTGGCGACTTCGTTGTTCTTACCCACTGTTCGCGAGACGTCATACTCTGCTTGGACTTCTTACAGGCTAAAGGTGTGATAATTAATTTGTAAGAATCACTTGTGACGTTTTCATCGAGCCAAGCCATTGCGAGATCTAGTTTCGACAGTTCACCAACCGCCTTACGTAATACAGCTTCTGACGTTACGGTCCCGCCAAGGTGCAGCTTTATTGTCATGGTAGAAAGCGACTCGCCATTCGACCGCGACGTACTGGCAAAGAGGAACGTGGGCCTGCTTCTTGAGAAAGGGGTCTGCGCTGCAAGAGGACTTATTCGCTGGCGGGATGGTTGTGCGAAGCTCTGGATTACGAATTTCGGGACCGAGTTTCAGCACATTGCTAAAGGAACAGCCATCGCGTATGTTGCCGACTTTATTCAGCCAGCGAACATCTGTACTCTGGCGCCGCCGTTGCCAGCCGGATACGATGCACCCGACATCCTATCAATTGTGGACATTAATCCCAATCTGTCGGAGGTTGAGCGGCGGCGACTCCTAGAGCTCCTTCGGGATTTTGCTGGATGCTTTGCAACGTCTTCGAAAGTTGGGCGCACCCCAGTAGCCAAACACCGCATTATGGGTGACGCGGAGACCAAGCCGATTTGCCAACACCCATACCGCGTGTCGTCAACGGAACGTGAAGCTATTCGAAGCCAGTTGCAAGACATGCTTACCGACGACGCGGTGCAGCCGTCTACCAGCCCCAGGGCTCCGCGTGTAGTGTTGGTGAAGAAAAAAGATACCTTGCGTTTCTGCGTCGATTATTGTAAGTTAAATCAGGTAACGAAACGGGACGTATACCAGCTTCCGCGTATGGACGACGCATTGGACCGGTTATGCAATGCAAAATATTTCTCGTCGCTTTACCAGAAGAATGGCTACTGGCAGATAGAAGTGGACGAAAGGGAAATAGAGAAAACAGCGTTCGTCACCCCCGACGGCCCTTGTGAATTTAAAGTGCTTCCTTTCGGTCTGTGTTCTGCACCAGCAACCTTTCAACCAATGATGGACACTATTCTTTCTGGACTGAAGTGGCAAGCGTGCCTATTGTACCTAGACGACGTCGTCATTTTCGCGTCTAGTTTTGAGGAGCACCTCGACCGGCTGCGAATGGTACCACTGGCCCAACTGACAATAAAACCGCAGAAATGCCATTCCAGAGTCCAGGAGCTCCGTTTTCTTGGTCATGTTATTTGTACTGAGGGCTTGAAACCAGATCCCGACAGGACTGCTGCTGTGGAAAACTTCCCGCGCCCAACCGACAAAAAGTCAGAAGGTTTTTGGGGCTTTGTGCCTATTGCAGGCGTATCGTCGAGAATTTTTCAGCGATTGCCGAGCCTCTTACGCTTCTTACCAGAGACACTGTTCCTTTTGCGCGGCAAGAAGATCAAGAGCATGTCTTCAACGAGTTATGCCGGCGACTGCAGGCCGCCCCGACACTTGCCCATTTTGATGAAAACGCTGCTACGGATATTCCTACCGATGCCAGTAATTTTGGACTCGGTTCTGTTCTGTTTCGGGCAAAATGGCACTGAGAAAGTTATAGCTTACCCCAGTCGCTCTCTTTCAAAAGCAGAGGCAATCTACTCAACCACGGAAAAGGAATGTCATGCGGTAGTTTTGGCGATAACTAAGTCTCGACCCTACCTTTACGAAGATACTTTGTTGGGCGAGTTGGTACTTATTCATTATTGATATAAACAGCGCGAACACGAAAACAAGGGACAAGAAACAAGAAAGCCACAGTACTGTGGCTTTCTTGTTTCTTGTCCCTTGTTTTCGTGTTCGCGCTGTTTATATCAATAATGAATACCTACCTTTACGGGCGCCCTTTTAGGGCTGTGAGCGACCACCATTCGTTATGCTGGCTACCCAACCTTAAAGACTCCTCTGGATGGCTTGCAAGGGGAAGCCTTCGTCTCCAAGAGCACGACATTATGGTTGTATACAAGTGCGGCCGTAAGCACAACGACGCCGATTGCTTGTCGCGTGCATCAGTTGATGCTGCTCCGACAGCGATGACGACGACTTCCCGTTTCTTGCTGTAGTCACGACCACCGACACGACCCAGCGTCAACGGGCTGACCCCGGTTTACGCCCGCTTATTGAGCATCTGGAAGGCCTTGATGTAGCGGTACCGCGTGCTTTCGCAAGGGGTTTATTCTCCTACAGCATCCGCAATCGCATCCTATATAATAGAAACTTTCAGTCAAACAAGGAAACCTTTCTTCTCGTTGTTCCGTCCGACCTCCGACCAGAAATCCTGCGCGCATGCCACGATGAGACTTCGGCTAGTCATTTAGGAGTCACGCGAACAGTATCGCGCATTCGACAAAAGTACTATTGGCCTAAGTTACTGCCTTCAGTCCAGCACTACCTGAGAACATGCCGACATTGTCAGCGGCGAAAGACACCTCCGCTGAAGCCGCGTGCCTCTCGGAACCGAAGAAAAAGAGGGCGAAGCTGAGCTTGTGAGACTGATCCGTTCAGGGGTTGCCGCCTTCTACTCGTTACAATATACTGTACTGAAGGACGGGCATGAACTTTGTTATCGAGGATTACCAGAGAGGGAAGAACTAGGAGTAGGCTTTTCTGTCAATAAGTATATAGCTGGTAATATTGTGACGCCCAGAAATGGAGATAAGACAAGAGAAGGTCGAGGATGTAGCGGCTTGTGCTGGGACTCTTAAGTGAATACAACTGGTTCTTCAACGTTCTTCCTGCGTCAATTGAAACCTCGCTCGTAACATCTTGGTGAGAGGCGCTGGGAAAACGTCTAGAAACCTGAAGATGAATTCCCAGCTTGAACCAAGTCGAAGTCGCCGCCTTGCTGGCCTGCTGCCATCTCCAGCGAAAAGGTGAATGAGTGGCTCACTCACTACCAGCGGGTGAGCCGTTGCATTATTGGGACTGTTCCGCCCAGCTAGCTAACGTGGTCTTCGCGCTTAACGATACAGCTCCAACATGGTACGACAGTAATGTAATTGCGCAAAAAGACGAGACAAAGAGGAGAAGAGGACAACGACGACCTCTTTGTCTCGTCTTTTTGCGCAATTACATTACTGTCCATCATGGTTCACCAACTCGCCCAATCAGCCGTTCTTCTATGGTACGACAACCGCGAGAACACTTTCACCACCTGGGACTGCTTTGTAGAAGAGATAAAAAGTGTTTTAAAAATTCTGAAACGAAGAAGCGAGCTCAACAAGCTCTATCTCAGAGAACTCAGCTTCCCGGGGAAACATGTACCATTTACATCGAGGAAGTCTTGAAGCTTTGCAAGCTTGTTTCTGCTCGCATGACTGAAGATGACGAAGTTCCACCCTCTTAAAGGGTTTCCCGAAGATATCTATAATTTCCTATTCGGCAAATCAAGCCTTGATTCAGTGGCTGATGTCATCAAGCATTTCCGCAACTTCGAGACACTAAAAATGCGTCGTATAATAAGTTAGGACGTTTGGCTGTCGTGACGTCGCTGGCCGCTGTTGAAGCTGCTGAAATAATGTCGTCTGGCGATCTGGTCTCCATGATCCGTCAGATCGTTCGCGAAGAAGTAAGCCGGTTGCTAGAACTAGCTTGGGGCTCTTCAGCGCTGCCCCCATCGTATCCGCCGCGTCCACTTCTGACAACCGCCTTTAATGCAGCGGACTTCGTTAATTCAGTGGACTTCGATTAATACCGGGGACCGCAGAAGCTGCGGCAGAGCAACGTACCGAGGGCATCCCCAAGGCAGCGGACCTGCTACTACCAGCCAACACATAACCGTTAAGACAAAAGTCGACGCGATGCTCTCAGTGGCGACTACTTGCCCGCGCCACCTTTTTCTAGACCTCCCTTTTGCTGTCGCTGCGGCCAACCTGGCCACCTCTCAAAATCATGTTCTCACCGTCAAGCATCACGTTACTGATACGACTCCATGAACTACTCTCAGCAGCAGGGTTACAATCCTGGCTCTTCTCGTCCTTCGCGCTACCCATCTGATTTCGGGGACCTATGGCAAGCACCTTTGCGGGATATTTCACCGGCATCAAACAGAAGTATGACACCACCTCGAGCTTCCCGCGCGCGCCGTTCTCCATCGCCCCGCCGCCGCCGGAAAACTAGTCGACGCGACCGATGGGGGTGGGGTCGCTGGACGTTCGCTGCTACAAGAGATACCCCCGCCTTTGCTGATGTTAAAGGGACACTGCAGCACTTTTTCGAAAATTGGGCTTTCAGCAGAAACCAACAGTTTTTCATGCTGCGAACTCTAATATCAGGTTGGAATTAGGCAGAAGAAAGCAGAAATATCCTTTTCTCAGCAGAATTACGCAGCCCGTGCGACGGGGCTCACCGCGGGTCGCGCCGCCGCCTGTGATTGGCCAAGACGTCGGGTGGCGACATTTGGAGGACCGGGAAAGCTGCCGATGCGGCTCCGTCGCTGCGCTGTGCGCTGATCGCAGCTCTGCGGCTTTGTGAATGACATTATGGCATTCCATTTCCACACGAATGACCATCGGGATTTTCACCGCATGTACCTGTGCCAGATGCGCCCAAAAACGATGCAGCACGTTCGTTGTGGGGAGCGTAGGTTTGGAATGAAAACTTGCTTTGGTTAGAGTAAGGTGTTTTGAAAAGTAGTGTGTGTCGTTATTAGCAGAAACTACATGGCCCTTAGCAAATCCTTGGCGTGTATATTCCTAGAAAGGAAGGGCAGCGAAGAATGCCCTAGCCGACTACCTCCGTCTCAATTAGCCTCTCGCCCCACACGAAACATAATTGCTGTGAAAAATGAACCCAAGGCTTGGTGTACCAAATCCTTCTTTGAGTGCCAGTCGCCGTACCTTGGGAAAACGAAGAATTTTATAGAAAGGGTGAATCAGTACACAGCTGCCATCAGACAAATGAACAATAAGCGAAGCGCTTTTGCCAAGCTCTGCAATGCATGCGAGGCATTGACGGGGCCATTGTAGACAAAGTCAAATGCGCGCAGAATGCTGCTTGAGTCATACAAGATTTAGCAGACGTAGAGAACCTTTCCTCTTTTAGTGTATTCTCACAATACAAGTTTAGTGAATTGACGGCTGACGTATGTTGAAAGCCAAGCTGCAGCTCCTCGGCACCCATGCCTTCAAGGGAAAGCGATTTACGAAATGTGTTTTCACAAGAGCCTCGTCGTTTTCATTTTCAACTTAATTTGCATCCTCTAACAAGACAGGACTATGTAAAATGACGAGGCAGCAAAGGGTGCAAAATCGCAAGGCCATATATGAACAACTTCGATGATTGCTTGCTTGGACGCATCGAAGGAAACCTCGCTCTGTGCGCTCCTTACCTGAATGTGCCCAAACCCAGCTGAGCGGTACACTCCTTATCTTCTAATAATGCTCCCGTAAGGGTTCAACGAACCTATCAGGCACGTGCTGTGCTGGAAAGGATCCCGCAAAGCCTTCACAACTTAGCTGTGACACAGCAGTGGGCTTTTCTTAATCATCTGCTAGTTCGCAGCAGCACGCGCTGATGAGTTGCTCATGTCTAGCACAGAAGCCGTTACGCGAAGCTTTTGCGCAAACAAAAATGAGAAAAGCGAATTCAATCATGCGCCGATGCTGTCTGCTCATCTCATGGCGAGTTTCCACTCCATTAACGGATCACAGTCAACGCTAAACGCAACAGTTCACATACAAATGAGACCTGAATAGTCAGGAAGTAATGGAATTACGAAGTACAAGCCTTACCTCCTTTTCCTTCATTTAATAACCGCGGTTCTAAGAAATAATGACTGTCCCGACGCTGTTGTGCAATAAAATAGAAAGAACCGCGTCATGGTTCAGCCATGCCTTTTTGTCAAATCCCTGTAGAAATAGCATTAGGAACAAACTGCATATAGTCACAGTCACAAAATGCTTCGAGTAGAATGTTTCCTTTGCTCGGCTTGAACTTATCTCTCTTCTCAGCAACGCCGCCTTGCGCCGCGAGCTTTTAAAACAATAAAGATTACATCGTCGCGTCCACAGCTGTTAGTGCATCCAAACACATGCAGATTTGTGTTGTATCAGGTGCACAACAGTAAGTTGACGTGTTTTGTACGTCCGCAACGCACGCAAGACGAGGAACAGCCCACGCCGAAAACCCCCTCCGTTGACTCCGAATGCCTCAGGCTCCTCACGGTGACGTCACGACGGACGAAGCAGGAGGTTTCTCTCTCCACTTTCCTTCTCTGTAACAGTCGTACGGGGAGCGGGAAATTTGAATTGCAGGCTTTCAGTCGGCGACTGCGTAGGTGTTTTATGCATAATTGAAAAAATAACTTCACAGGGATGATCAAAAAATAACTTACTTCAAAAATCTATACTATTAGCGCATTTGAAAACCGCTGCAGTGTCCCTTTAAGGAACCAATTCCACGTTTTTGTTGATGGTGTTCCCGTGATGGCTTTAGTTGATACCGGGGCCACCATATCCGTAATGAATGCTGCAATTAAGTGTCGCCTCTGAAGAAAAGTGTTATTTACGTGGGATAAAAGTGTTCAGGTTTGTGCTGTGAGTGGCGAAACATTGTTTGCCGTTGGAGTGTGCAGTGTTAAAGCTTGTTTGGGTGGTGAAGTGTTCCGTGCGGAAATGGCAGTGGTCGCCCGATCAACGTACGACGTCATCCTTTGGTCCGACGTTTTGAAGATTTGCGGTTGCAATGTCGACTGCCAACCGGTGAGCTTAGCGTCGGCAAATGTGTTACCCCTGGTCTGATGGAAGGCTCGTGTAGCGATATGAGTGTGTTTCCTGTTTCTGAAGATACCTTTGTGCCTCCATTTTCGGCTGTATGTGTACATGCTCCCTGCCGCGACGCCACCCTCAACATGTCTGAAGCGACTTTAGAACCGGTGCACCTCACCTGCATCAAGAAAAATGTCTTGACCCTTCATGACATAGTGTCATTGGCCAAGGCCGCACTGCACTCTGGAAAGTGAATTGCTCTATGAAAACGTTGTTCTTCCCACATGTTTGAAACTTGCATCCTGCCGTAATGACCAGTCAATATCTGTTGACTTGATTACCCCCGCATACACAAAGCAGTGACTGTATCCAAGACGAATCGCGATTGCTTCGGATGATTGACAACTCGCTCTCAACAAAGGAGCGTAGTGCACTTCTGGCAATTCTAGGGCGACACTCCTCCTTGTTTGACTTTTCCCAACCAGGTGCCCATCTTTAATTACTGAATCACGTATTCTACGCATTAGCGACACTGGTTCTTCGCAACCGATTCGACAAAAGCCATACCGAGTGTCACGGTCTGAACGAAAGGTTATAAATGAACAATTGAAGGAGATGTTAACGAAGGGTATTATCGAAGAGTCGTCGAGTCATTGGGCTGCCCCCGTGATTCTTCTCATGAAGAAGGATGGCACGTGGCGTTTTTGCGTTGACTACCGCCATCTAAACGCTGCCAGCAGAAAAGACGTGTACCCTCTTCACCATATAGACGGCGCTATTGACTGTCTTTTCTGCCTCCTACTTTTCTACCGTTGACCTCAGATCGGGCTATTGGCAAATACCTGTCCATGCGGCGGATAAAGAGAAAACTTGATTTATTACACCCGATGGCTTTACAAATTTAATGTGATGCCATTCGGCCTCTGTAATGCACCCGCCACCTTCGAAAGATTCATGGACACGATACTCCAGTTTAAAATGGGAGGTCTGTACGCGTTACTTCGACGATGTCGGGATTGTCGGGAACATGTTCAGTGAGCAAAATGACCGTTAGTTCTTGTGCTGGACTGCATGCTCAAAGCTGGCCTCGTGCTGAACTCGAGGAAGTGTCGTTTTGTAGCAAGCCAAGCGCTAGATCTAGCGCATATCGACGATAAATACGGCGTCAGACCTGATCCCGCAAATGTAGAAGCGGTCGCCACTTTAGCAGCCCCAGTCCCCAAAAAAACTACAGAGTTTCCTGGGTTTGTGTTCATACTGTCACGTAGTGGTGACGAGGTCGCCGACACAAATGAAGGGTCGATGATTGCACTAAAGAAACTCTTTATTTGGGCTGACCTGCGCCCGCAAAATAACTAAGCAACTCGGCGGCGGCGATAGAAGCAAACGTGCTCGTCGATCGTCGAACAAAGAATGCCCGTCACACTCGTCAACGCTCAATTTAAAGGCTGCACAGAACAATCTAGATAACGTCGCAAACAGCTACCAGCACGGGCTGGAACATTGTGGAAAGACACCCGAGTGGCCGGAACCTTCGCGACAGATCTCGGTGCATCTTGCGCTACAACAAAACTGATAAAGGTGTGACTCGCGACACCGAGCATTAACAAACAAAGATTACGGAACTGATACGCGGTCGAGAATCAGAGTGATAAGCCTGTATGCCGGCGGCTGTTAAAAAACAACAAATACTGTTTTGAAGGTTTCGCGGCATTACTCCCCCCTTAAAAAAAACATCGCCTCGATGTTCCAAAACAAAGAAACTTAAACATAAACACTGGAAAGCTTAAACATTACAGATTCTTTCACGCACGTAATATGGCTTCAGTCGTACAACATGTACAATATCTGGGCAAGCGCGTCGCCGTTGTGATGCTGACGTTCCGTCGGGAATGACTTCATAGTCCAGTGGTCCGACGCGGCGAAGGATTTTGTATGGCCCAAAGTATCGACGTAACAACTTTTCACTTAATCCGTGACGGCGAATTGGTGTCCAAACCCACACTTGGTCTCCTGGATTGTACTCTGCGTGGCGTCGTCGTAAATTGTATCGTCGGCTGTCGGTGCGCTTCCTCGTCGGGCTTCCTCTGCACGCTGCAGGTAGGCTGCGACGTCCGCTTCCACTCCGGTCGTGTTTTCGTCGATGTCGTCGTATGGAGCGGCGATGAAATAGTTGCGTCGTCTTTAGTGGTCGTCGGCGGCGGAGGATCTTCGTCTTTTCGCCGTTGCAACTCATCTCCAAAGTTTGCTGCCTTTAGTTTCCCCTACGGGGGCTAGGAGACCGTCCTTGCACGTAACCGCGGCCCGGCGAAGCAAATAGGGCATTGTACGGTGGTGGGGAGTGTGACAGACGCCTTGGCGACGAGTGCTCTCCGCTGCGCAGGAAGTCGTTTATTTCCTGTGGTCGCTCGCCGGGACGGGGTAGTGGGGCGTCGACAGCGAAACCACGGAGGCCGATCCGCCTGTACGGGCAGTGACGGAGGATGTGTCCTGCCTCACCACAATGGAAGCAGAGCGGTCGGTTGTTTGCTGTCCTCCAGGCGTCGCACTTTCTGGGGCTTGGGGGCCGTTGGTAGGCTTGGCGGGCGGGGACCTAGGGGCGGCTTTCGGAAGCAGGGTGGTAGCGACGAGAGTTTGGGAGGTCGCGTCAGGGTGCAGGACGACATAATGCAGCTGCATAGTCCATCGCTGCTGATTCATGCTCTGGAGCCGTCGGAGTCGTCGCTTTAGGAACGCCGAGCGCCTGCTGAACTTCGTCACGGACGACGTCCGCGAGCGTCGCCACCTGCGGTTGTTGCGATGATGGCATCAGTCGGCGGAGCTCCTCTCGCACGATCTCCCGGATGAGGTCCCGAAGGTTCTCTCCGCTTGTAGATGCGCTGGGGTAGTGGATTGAGCAGTCCGGCTGAAGTGGTCGCTCGTAGTGGCGCATCCGGGTGGCCAACGTCTTCTCAATAGTAGACGCCTCCGTTTCAAATTCCGCCACAGTTCTTGGCGGATTTCGCACAAGACCCGCAAAGAGCGACTCTTTAACGCCTCGCAATAAAAGTTTGACTTGCTCACCTTCGGTCATATTAGGGTCGGCGCGGCGAAAGAGGCGCTTCATCTCCTCAACATACGCCAGTACAGGCTCGTTAGGGAGTTGAAGTCTTGACTGAAGGAGGGCCTGGGCTCTTTCCTTTCGGATGGCGCTTGAAAAGGCAGTCAGAAACGCTTCCTTGAAAGTCTCCGAATCCTTCATATTTGCCTCATGATTTTCGAACCAAACTTGGGCATGTCCTTGAAGAACAAAGTAGACTTGCCTAAGTTTCGCGGCGTCATTCCAGCCATTGAATTCTGCCACAAGGTCGAAAAGGTCCATCCAGTCTCCAGCATCTTCATCTTCATCCGGTCATCCATGGAAGCAGGGGGGCTCACGGGGTTGGACGAAAACAACCGGTGCTGTAGGCTGGGCCATTGTCAGCGTCGATGCCTTCCGAGATCGAGTGGGGTCAGGCAGCAGCCCGTGTTCGGGTTGTAGGCCTTGAAGTCGGCGGCTGGCTCGGTGACCTGTAGGAAGGTCTTCCAGGGCGACAGGAACACGGCTTGGGTCTTCGCTTGAAGGAACAAAGGCAGCACCTCCACCAGATGTCACGTAGTGGTGACGAGGTCGACGACACAAATGAAGGGTCGATGATTGCACTAAAGCAACTCTTTCTTTGGGCTGACTTGCGCCCGCAAAATAACTAAGCAACTCGGTGGCGGCGATAGAAACAAACGTGCTCGTCGATCGTCGAACAAAGAATGCCCGTCACACTCGTCAACGCTCAATTTAAAGGCTGCACAGTACAATCTAGATAACGTCGCAAACAGCTACCAGCACGGGCTGGAACATTGTGGAAAGACACCCGAGTGGCCGGAACCTTCGAGACAGATCTCGGTGCATCTTGCGCTACAACAAAACTGATAAAGGTGTGACTCGCGACACCGAGCATTAACAAACAAAGATTACGGAACTGATACGCGGTCCAGAATCAGAGTGATAAGCCTGTATGCCGGCGGCTGTTAAAAAACAACAAATACTGTTTTGAAGGTTTCGCGGCAATACTATCGCCGTTTTATTCACCGCTTTGCTGATATTGCACACCCCCTGAAAAGCCTACTTCATAAAGATGTAGCTTTCGAGTGGACATCTGAGTGCGACTCCGCCTTCCGCCACCTGAAATTCTTATCACGCCGCTACTTGTGCTCTGACACTTCGATCCTTCAGCGCCCAACGAAGTGCATACCGACACCAGCGGTGTTGGAATTGGTGCGGTTCTTGTCCAGCGCTGCGACAAGAAGCATGTCTTGGCGTACGCGAGTCGCTCCCTTAGTAAGCCGAGGGCAATTATACTGTCACAGAACAGGAATGCCTCGCTGTCGTTTTTGCCACTCAACACTTTCGCTCGTATATTTATGGACCTGCGTTTACCTTTGTCACAGATCACCATGCCTTCTGCTGGTTAGTTAATCTCAGGGACTCGTGTGGCCGCCCTGCACGATGGGCCCTACGGCTACAAGAGTATGACTCTACAGTCACATACAAAACTGGGCGTAAGCACGCTGACATTGACTGTCTTTCGCGCCTTCCCCTTCCTATAACGGAGTATAACGTCGATGATTTCGAAAATTGTGTCGCGTCGGTATCACCGGCTTTTATTGACATCCCCACGTTTATAGAAGCACAGCAGATGGCTCCCACATTGGAAGGTCTCTTAGTAGCAGCTCAAGATCGGTCAGGTGGACACCAATTTTGCGTGCGTGATCGCCTGCTCTGGAAGAAAAACTATTCCTCTGTGGGCCCCCGCCTCCTCCTGGTTGTTCCGAGGAGCCTATGCAATTCTATATTACAGGCCATGCACGATTACCCTAGTTTCGGGTATCTTGGAACTGCGAGAAAGCTCAACTGCACCCAGGAGCCCTTCTATTGGTCAAAAATGCGAACAATTGCTGAGCGATACGTCGCCAGCTGCACCGAGTGTCAGCGCTACAATTATTTATTTATTTATTTATAATACCCTCAGGGTACAGTTGTACGTTACAGAGGGGAGGGGCGCATACAGGATATATATATATAACACAAGGTTAACAAAAGCGTACAAATCTGAAAAACAAAGCAAATAAAAAAGAACAAGGTACATGTGCAATTTAGGAAATTTAGGAAAACGGCATAGGTGTTAAAAACAACAATATAAAAATATAATAAGCAACAGTATACAATGATGTTATGCAAATAACCATACAGTAAGTTTTAAAACTAGGCAAAAAAGAAATATTGCAGCGCGGATTTAAATTTTTCTTCTTCAGTTATACTTGTTAGTGATGCAGAGAGGTTTTTCCAATCATTACAGGTGCGGGGAAGAAAGGAGTTAAAATAGGCAACTGTGTTTGTGTGCGGAATGTTTACCTTTTGACTATGGTTACGGCGAAACGAAATGTAGGATGGTGGCTGAACCCATGAGGAACGCAAGGTGGAGTTATGGTAGTATATTTTGTGAAAAAGTGAGAGGCGGGATAGTTTTCTTCGAGTAGATAACAGTGGTTAGATGTAAGTATGCTTTCATATTAGTGACGCTGGCTGTCCTTTGATAGTTATTTAAGATGAACCCCACAGGTGTGGCAGCGGGGCAACCTCACCACATCACACCACGCCGTGCACTTTTTGAGCAAGTGGGCGTTGATCTACTTGGCCCCTTTCCGGTATCCCATAATGAGAAACGCTGGATCATTGTTTGCGTGGACTACCTCACTCGATACAGTGCAACGGCAGCCATACTCGCGGCCCCTGCGTATCAAGTCTCCTGCTTTATGCTGCAGGCGATAGTTTTCGCCACGTTAAAACTTCAAGTTGGGCTAGTTGGCAATTTATTGATGGAATAATTTTGTTAGAGGTAAAAACACGGACACAAAAAACATGATACACAAGGGACCACCACGAGTGATTATCAGCGACCGCGTGGTCGCCAATTTACGGCCGACATCGTGGAGGAGATGCTCTGTTCATGTGCCTGTCATCTTCATTCTTCATCGCCGTATCATCCCCAAACCAACCGACTAACTGAACGCACTAACGATACGATCACAAACATGCTTTCCATGTACGTCGGAGCAAATCATAAGAACTGGGACAGTGTCCTACCGTTCATTACGTACGCTATCAACGCCGCCCTACTTGAGACCACTGGCTTTAGTCCATTCTTCCTGCTTTACGCTCGCCCCCCACGATATACCTTCGACACTATCCTGCCGTTTTCAGCCACCAGTCATGAAGATCCCTCGGAAGCCGAGACAATCTGCTTTGCCGAAAACGCCCGCCTGCTTGCCCGTCTTCGCATCTTACCGTCTCAAGATCGCTCAAAAGCACGGTACGATGCCCACCACCGCCACGTTATTTACCAGCCGGGAGATTTCGTCTTGCTGTGGAGGCCTATCAGGAAGCGGGGTCTGTCACAAAGGTACTGTGCCACTACGATGGGCCGTTTGTAGTCCTTGCTCAACTTAGTGAGCGCCAATATCGCATCGCTCGCCTCACGAAAAGCGGCCGTAGCTGTGCGAAAAGTAAAGTCGCGCACGTCGTTTGTTTAAAGCTTTACCGATACCCCGATGCTGTTTAAGTCGCCCAGAGGGCTTCAGCTGCGCCAGGAATAGAGTGACGCCCAGAAATGGAGAAAGGAAAAGAGGAGGTCGACGAAGAAGCGACTCGTTTTGGGACTCGCAAGTGGACACAGCTGGATATTCGACGTTTGTCCTGCGTTAAAATAAACCTCGCTCGTAACAATATATAGATGAATTCTACAACATTAATGAGAGGGTGGCAAGCATCATAATCAAGCTTAATAGGGGTAAAGTGAAGATTGTACATGCTTACGCACCTACATGTAGTCATGATGACCAGGCACTTGAAAGCTTCTACGAAGATGTAGAATCGGCAATGCGGAAAGGAAAGACGCAGTATACTGCACCAATTGGTGACTCGAATGCCAAAGTAGAAAAAAAAAACAGGCAGGAGATCAGGCAGTGGGTGATTATGGCATTGATTCTAGGAAAAGCAAGGAGGAGTTAATAGTTGAGTTTGCAGAACGCAATAACCTAAAAATCATGAACACCTTCTTCACCAAACGGAAGAACCGGAAGTTTACATGGAGCAGCCCTAACGGAGACACTAAAAATGAAATTGACTTCATAATGTGTTCTAATGCCGCCATTATGCAGGATGATGAGGTAATCGAGAAAGTGTGATGCAGTGATCGCAGCATGGTAAGGTCTCGAGTTAGTCGAAATCTGAAGAGGGAATGAAACAGATTAGTGAGGAAGAAGTCCATCAACGAATTAGCGCTGAGGGACTGGGTAGAAGACTTCAGGATCTCTCTACAGAATAGATATTCAGCTCTAAGTGAGGATGACGACATTAGCCTAGAAGCGATCAACAATAATTTCAGAGATTTCATTACTGAGTGCGCTAAGAAGTAGGCGGTAGGATAGCTAGAGAGGATACCGGTAATATATCAAAGGAGAGGAAAGATTTGATTAAGAAACGCTAGAATATGAAAGCTTCTAATCCAACAGAGCAGAAAGAATTGGCGGAGATGTCAAAGCCAATCACTAAGCGCAAAAGTGGCCGATGTAAGAGTGTATAACACGGAGAAAATTCACCATGCTGCAAAGTAGCAGCGAAGAAGCAGCGAAGAAGAAATTGTGCATATTTAAAAATATGCGCTAAAAGACAAGGTGGACAACGTCATCATGAATTTGGACAAGATAATAAAGTGATAATAACTGATAAAGTGATAATAACAAGATAATAACTGATCTCTGCAGTAGCCACGTAGTCAGGACAATAACGAGAGAGGCAGTAGGTGAACGCGGTAAGACAATCCAGTGACGAAGGACGAGGTTAAGAAAGCGTTACAAACTATTAAAAAGGGGAAGGCCGCTGGAGAGGGTCAGGTAACTGTAGATTTGTTGAAGACCGGGGGGATATCGTGCTAGTAAAACTGGCAACCCCGTACACGTAGTGCCTGGTGTCATCGACGGTACCGGAACCATTGAAGAATGGAAAAATTATTATATTTCATAAAGAAGGGGACGCTGAGGCCTAAAAAATACAGAACCCACAGCTTGCGATCTGCAAAGTACAAAGAATTTACTAAGGCATTCACTAACAGAATCAGGACAACCTTAGACTGCAATCAAGCAAAATACCTAGTAGGTTTTCGGAAAGTGAACTTTACTATCGATTCTATCCATACCATGAACCAGGTGATGGAAAATGTTCGGAATATAATCAGCCCTTATACATAGCAATCATTGAATATGGAAAAGCATTTGACTCAGTAGAAACCACGGTGGTCATGCAGGCATTGCGAAATCAGGGTGTAGGCGAGCCGTGCGTTAATATAATGGAATACATATAGTGGCTGCACCACAGCCACAGTTCTGCATAAAGAAAGTAACAAAATTCTTATAAAGAAAGGTGGTAGGCTAGGAGACAAGGTCTCCCCGCTAGTATTGAACAGCTTGCTTAGAGGAGATATTCATAGACTTGGAATGGGAGCAGTTTTTTTCTGATGACATTTCTGGGGCTGAACTGCAAATAGTAATTGATGACATAGACAGGAAAAGTAGAAAAGTACTCTTGAAAATCAATATGCAGAAGACTTAAGGAATGTTTAACAGCCTCGAGAAGAAACAGCAGCTTACGTTAGGTAGTGAAGTACTGCAAGTAGTAGGAGAATATGTCTACTTAGGACAGGTCCGCAGATCCGGACCATTAAAGGGGAAATAACAAGAATATGATTGGGGTGGAGCGCCTCTCGCGAGTACTCGCAGGTTATGACTAGCAGCTTACCGGTATCGCTCAAGAGGAAATTATGCCACAATTGTATCTTACCTGTACTTACTCAAGAGGCTGAAACTTGGAGGCTAACGAATAGGGTTCTACTTAAGTTGAGGACAACGCAGAGGTCTATGGAACGAATAATGGTAGTGGTAAGGTTTAGAGATAGAAAGCGGGCAAGCAGGGTGAGAAAAATAACTCAAATTACTGACATTGTAGTGGAAATCAAGAAGAAATGGGCATGGACAGGACACGTAGTGCGAAGAGAGGATAACCGATGGTGCTTAGGTTAACAAACTGAATTCCAAGGGAAAGGAAGCATAGCAGAGGGCGGCTGGGCGGATAAGGTTAAGAAGTTCGCAGGGGTCAAGTGAATGCAGCTAGCACAGGACCGGGTTAGATGGAGTAATATGGGAGAGGTCTTTGCCCTGTAGTGGGTAAAATTCGGATGATGATGATGACGACTGGTTCAGGGTTAGAGTGAACTAGAATTTCAATTCCAGTTTTGAAGCAGAACTGCATTGCTGGCGCCTTCAATTTCGGCTTCCGACTGACTACCCGGATATTCGGCATCTGCTGCAATCAGCGTCCCTGATGTTCTGCAAGGCCTTGTGGCTTGTTAGAAACGATTACGTGCGTAATATCTGCAATGTAATAAACTCCCCCAGAGATTGTTACAATGCTGTTATAAATATATATCAGTTCAGTTCTGTCGTTCAGTCGTGTCCCACTCTTCGTGACCCTAAGAACCATATCACGCCACGCTTTGCGGTCTCTCACTATCTTCCTAACATCACATAACTTGATCTCCAGCGCCTCGAGGATGCCATCTAACCATCGCGTTCGCGGCCTACCCCTTCTCCGGTGACCCTCACCCTTTCCCAACATCAAATCTTTCTCCAGCGACTCCTCTCTTCTCATCAGATGACCAAAGCAGCTGAGCTTTAACTTTAGAATTTGACCCTCCAATGAGCAGTCAGGGTTTATGGTCGACAATATCGACTGATCTGATATTCTGGCCTTCCAAGGAACTCTCAAGAGTCTCCGCCAGCACCACAATTCAAACGCGTCAATTCTCCGGCTTTCAGCCTTCTTCAGAGTCCAACTAGCGCATCCATACATCACAACTGGAAATACCATAGCAGGAGTTATACGGATCTTGGTTATAAGGTAATACGGTAATGTCTCTGATCTTAACTAGGCGGTCAATGCTAGCCATGGCTCTCTTTCCCAAAAGCAGGAGTCTTTAATTTCATGGCTGCAGTCACCTTCCGAGGTAATATTGTAGCCCAAGATGAGAAAATCTGTCACGGCTTCCACTTCTTGTTCCTTGATGCTCTTTTTAATTTGCAAGAGTGGAAGCGTGGGCGAGTTGGTGATGGTTCTGCCTCTGTGTCTCTGCAACCGTGCACCATTGTCTCCTTCATTGCTATGGCTGCTTGTAAATCGAGGGTGCTCGGATTCTACATTCGGCCTTTTATGTCTCCCCCTCTTCTTTGTCAAGAAAGTGCTTATATTGCCTGGTCTTGCAATAAAAATTCAGTTGTAAGTTAGCGCCCCTCCTGTGTGTCTCGTTGTGTCCTTGTCTTTTTAGCGCTATGCACCAATCTCTTTTTAATGTCTTTTTAATGTTCAGTTTAAGCCCTTGTTCCTTGATGCTCTTTTGAATGTCTTTTTAATGTTCAGTTTAAGCCCAAACTTCTCACTCTGTCCTTGTACGCGCGTCAGAAGTATCGAGTTCTACTTCACTTTCTCCCATTAAACTGGTGTAATCCGGATATCTAAGGTTGTTGATACGTTTTCCAGCAATCTTCACTCCAGCTGAAGACTCGTCCAGACCTGCCTTTCTCATGATGCACTCAGCATATAAGATAAATAGGCAGGGCGGCAGTATGAAGCCTTGTCTCGCCCATTTCTCAATCGGAAACCAGTCTGTAAGACCATGCCCAGTTTTGACTGTGGCCTCTTGCCCTTCATACAGGTTCCTGAGGACACAGATGAGGTGAATTGGAACTCCCATTTCTTGGAGAGCTTGCCACTATCTGCTGTGATCTATGCAGCAAACGCTTTCGCATAATCAATAAATCAGAAGTAGATGGGTTTCTGGAACTCTTGCTTTTTCCATGATCCGGCGAAGGTTGGCAATTTGGTCCCTAGTTCCTCTGCCCTTGCGAAACCCAGCTTGCACGTCCGGAAGCTCCCGATCCACATACTGCTGCAGCCTACCTCGAAGGATTTTCAATATCACCTCGCTAGCATGGAAAATAAGCGCGATCGCGCGGTAGTTAGAACAATATCTGCCACTGCCTTTCTTTGGAATGGGGATATAAACTGACCTCCTCCAATCCTGTGGCCACTGCCGGGTTGTCCAAATTTGCAGACATAATGTATACAGAACGTTAACAGCGTCGTCATGGTTGAGGTTTTGAAGCAACTTAGCTGGAATACCATTAATTCGGCTAACTTTGTGCTTAGCAAGGCTGGCTAAGGCCCATTCAGCTTCACTGTTCAGGATGCCCGGTTAGAGATCAGTAATCACAACCGTCTTATGTTGGGTTTGCACATCCAGGTCCTTCATGTAAAGTTCTGTGTATTCCTGCCACCTAGTCTTTGTGGTGTCTGTTTGTGGTGCTTGTGCGCTTGTGGTGTCTGTTTCTATTCTTTCGTCTGTGTGTTTTGCGCTGTTTTATTTTTAAACCATGTATCACCAACTCGCCCGCTTTGCCATTCTGTTGAATTTCATTTCTAGTCTTTATATCTGAGGCTTCAGTGAGGTCCCTGCCTCGTTTGTCCATTATCACGCCCAGCTTAGCACAGAAGCTTCATTTGATATCTTTGTGTTCCTCGATTGGCTGTTGTCCTCAACTGCTTGGCACTGTTGTTCAGGAAGGCATTCTTATCTCCTCTTGCTATTTTCTCAAAAATCCTCATTGAGAACCTTGTACCTTTCTCTTTCCCCATAACTTTTGCCATCCTCCTTTCCTCAGCTTTTTGCAAAGCCTCTTCAGATAACCAGTTTGCTTACTTGCATTTCTTTAGCTTTGGAACTACCTTAGTAGTAACTTCTGTATTATATCACGAACATCAGTCCACATCTCTTCAGGTTCTCTGTCTTCTAGATCTATTTCTTGAAATCGATTCCTCACTTCCACAGCATATTGTGATAGAATTTGATCCAGATCATACCTGAAAGGCATTCTAGTTTTCTGCTTTTTCCTCCATCGGAACTTAAATATGGCAACAAGAAGCTGATGATCGGTGCCACAATCGGCCTCAGGCCTTGTTTTTACTGCTTGTATAGCACTTCTCCATCTCTGCCGGCAAAGAATATAATCAGTCTGATTCCTGTACAGACCGTCCGGTCAAGACCATGTGTATAATGTGCGTCTTGTGCTGTTGAAAATGAGTATTCGCTATGGTCAGGTTGTTTTCTTGACAAAACTCTACTAACCTCGGCACAGCTTCATTTGGCATTCCAAGACCGAACTTGCCTGTAATTCCTGATATTTCTTTATGTCTTCACTCCCCACATTAACATCTTAGTCTCTTTTGAGAAAAAGGGCGTCTGATGATGGAGTGCGGTCTAAAGGCATTGCAGGTCAGCATAAAACTTCTCAACGTCAGCTTCTTCAGCAGTAGCAGTAGCAGACTTGGATAACTGTTATGTTGAAAGGGTGACCTTGGATCCGAAGCGAAATCATTCGGTCGTTTTTTGGCTAGTGCCCTAGCACTGCTTTGCCCATTCTTCGATTTACTATGAGAGCGTCCGCATTCCTTCTCCTGGATTCGTCTTCGGAATGGTCTTCGGAATTAAACTCTCCCCATTCTGGTCCACCTGAGCTCACTGATACCCAAGATATCAATGTACAATCTGTCCATTTCACGCTTGACAACATCCAGTTTATCTAACATTCCATGTTGCAATGTGATATATCTCCCTGCAACATCGGACTTTCCGGTCGCTTCCCGACACATCCACAACTGATCGTCCTTTTGGCTTTAGCCCAGCCGCTTCATTTCTCCTGGAGCTACTAGGAATCGCCCTTTGTTCCTCCCCAGTAGCATGCGGGACGCCTTCCAACCTGGGGGGCTCATCTTCCGGCACCATATCATTAATGCTATTGTGACTGGCCATAGGGTTTTCTTGGCAGGAAATACTAGAGTGGGTTGCCATTATCTTCTCCAGTGAATCACATTTTGTCAGAACTCTCTGCCGTGCCCTGTTTATCTTGGGTGGCCCTACACAGCAGAGCTCACGACTTCATCGAGTTTCGCAAGCCCCTCCGCCCCGACAAGGCAGTGGTCCATGAAGGGGATAAATAAATAAATATATATAAATTATATATATAATAGAGGAGATGAGGGTGCTCGTTATAATACATGAAGGAAAGAAGCCAACAGTCGGAGAGGCCAAGGAAAGCACAGGGGATTCTACTTTATGACTTTTTTTAAATTTTTACTCCGGTAATCACATAAATTAGTAGTACAATCTGTTTAGGGGAAAGATAATTAAACACAAAGTAGGAGAAAAAACAACGTGCCGATGGTGGGAACCGAACCCACGACCTCTGAATATCGCGTTCAGTGCTCTTCCAACTGAGCTACATCGGCCGCTGTCCCCCCTGCTACTTTCTTGGGTATTAATGTTGTATGCATACGAACCTTGAGAGTGTTCACCAGCGCCACCCCCAACCATAGCGTCGGACGTGGTATTTCCTGCGTTACCGCCAGCCTCACGTAGAACGTGATCAAGAGCGAGAGCGAAAGCTGCGCTAGAACCCTCTTACGCTACCTACGGCTTCAAGACTGCCAGAACCGAGGCCCCCGTAAGCTACAAGCAAATAAATGAAGGGGAAATGAGGGTGCTCGTTATAATAGATGAAGGAAAGTAGCAAACAGTCGGCGAGGCCAAGGAAAGCATAGGGGATTGTACTTAATCTTTTTTTTTTAATTTTTACTTCCGTAATCACATAAACTAGTAATACACTCTGTTTAGGAGAAAGATAATTAAACACCAAAGTAGAAGAAAAAACAACGTGCCGATGGTGGGAACCGAACCCACGACCTCCGAATATCGCGTCCGTGGGTTCGGTTCCCACCATCGGCACGTTGTTCTTTCTTCTACTTTGTGTTTAATTATCTTTCCCTTAACCAGATTGTATTACTAATTTATGTGATTACCAAAGTAAAAATTAAAAAAAAAGACAAAGTACAATCCCCTATACTTTCCCTGGCCTCGCCGACTGTTGGCTTCGTTCCTTCATATATATACCGGGTGTCCCAGCTAACTTGAACCAAGGGTTACAAAATAAAATATTTGACGTATGTCAGTGAAACCAGTTCCATACAACTACCAGCGTGCTTGCGTACTGTAGGCAATTTTTGGTTTTCGCAATTACTTAATTGGCTAATTAGGGTAATTTTCCTAATTTATTTAATATTCACCTTAAACCAAAAGTGTGAATTAGAAAGTTGTAGAAAACCTTCAGAAACCCCCATTCCATTAATTGCGAAAAAGAAAGTCTAACGTGTATCTTTTTTTCCGGGCTCAAAAGAAAGCCCGCGAAATACAAATAATACCACGTGACTAGCGCATTTGAGCGCCGCGATTGTGGTGCTTTCAGTCGATGTTCGAGCGAACGAAATCAGCTGCGGCCGTGACCCGATGGTCTCGTTGCAGCGGCAGGCTGAAATGTTGGCGATGGTTGGAGCGAGCTCGCCCGTCGCCACCGAGACCTTGGCAAGGCCTGCGCACCCCAGCAGCCTACGCCACCACAGGCGGATGGTGATAAAGTACCAGCAAATGAAGGTGTGAGCGCGAATCTGAGTCGAGTCACATAATGTCATCTCGCCCCTTTACCCAAGCCTGTACACACAGGTTCAGTGGCTGATACCTTATCGCTCATCCGCTTGTCGTGACGTTCGCTGATGGGAGAGAAGGTGATGCAAAGGGCTTGTTAGAATCTCGGTGGTGTCGGCTCGCCGCGCTCGCTGCTACTTGTACCGTCACGTGAGCCGGCGGTCTGACGCTGGTGAAGAAGCCATTGCAGACATATTGGCCTGCCACTTTAACGGCGCCGAGGAGACACGGCCGCAGCTGATTTAGTTCACTCGAACCACGACGGAGAGCACCACAATCGTGGCACGCGAATAGGCTAGTCACGTGGTTTTATTTGTATTTCGCGGGGTTTCTTCCAGTCCGGAAAAAATGTTATGCGTGATGTTTTCGTTATCGCAATTACTGGAATGGGAGTTTCTGAAGACGCTCTCCAACTTTCCCATTCGCATTTTTGGTCTAAAGTCGTTATTGATTGATTTGAAAAATTAACATAATTCCCCAATTAAGTAATTGCAAAACAAAAAACTGCCTGAAGTGCGCAAGGTGGCTGGCAGTTGTATGCAGCTGGTTTCACTGACTTGGCTCAAATACATTATTTTGTAACCCTTGGTTCAGGTTAGCTGGGAAACCCAGTATATATATATATATATATATATATATATATATATATATATATATATATATATATATATATATATATATATATATATTGACGCATATAGAAGACGACGCAAAAGATGACATCTGAGACGACAAGCGCGAGCCTGGAAGTGAAAGAAGCTTGAACGCAAGACTTGTTCTGGTCTACCATTCAAACCATCTATCGCTAGGTCCTCCTTGGTGTTCTACCGAGACGTGACACTGGTGGAGCGCGCTGGGGTATGCATAGGACTCCTTCCGGCAGGCCACAGCGGATCCCAAACGTCGACACGCCTGTCCATCGTGCTAGCCGCCGCCTTCTAGGCCTAGCGCCGGAGTACAGTCACCTACCGAACGACTCCTCAAACGCCCAAGTTCCTCAGACCTCCCAAGCCATGGCACATACCAACCCTACGCCGGTGACTCTACAGAACACCAAGGTACCAGAGTGCTTTCGCGGGGAAGCGTTTGAAGATGTGGAGGACTGGCTCGACCAGTTTGAGCGAGTGGCCAAGATAAACCAGTGGAGCGCAGACCAGAAGCTTTGTAATGTTTATTTTGCCCTTCAGGATAATGCTAGAACGTGGTTTGAAAACCACGAGGCCAGCTTATCCACATGGGATGACTTCCGCTGCCAGCTGGTCGACACTTTCGCGAGAACTGACCGACGGGACAATGCGCTGCGCCTGCTTGAAGTGCGCATCCAGAAGCCAAATGAGAGCGTGGCTATGTTTGCGGAAGACATGGCTCGCCTTTTTCGCCGTGCCGACCCTGATATGAGTGAGCCAAGGAAGCTACGGCATCTCATGCATGGTGTAAAAGAACAGGTGTTTGCCGGCTTGGTACGCAACCCACCTAAAACGGTGAGAGAGTTCGTTAAGGACGCTACTGCTATAGAGCGAGCCCTACAAGACCGGTGCCGCCAGTACAACCGACCCGTTAACTGTGCTTCGACGACTGCGGCGGCGCTGAATGCAACCGATAGGACCGCTCTTCGAGACCTCATTAGAGAAATTGTCCTTGAGGAGCTCCAGCGAATTACGGCTACGAAGGCTCAGTCATCACAGGCCCTCGTGGAAACCGTCAGGAATGAAATTCGGTATGCCTTATCACCGTCTGCACCATGTAACCAGTCTCACCCCGTCGACAACGCGGCAGCTATTTCGGAGCCATACCACGCTCCACAACCGGTCAGCTTCACGGCCGACGTTCCTGCACCTTACCAGGAGCAGCAACATGAGAGCTATGCCGCAGTCCTTCGTCGCCCGCCTCCAGACTACGCCCCATCGAGCTCATCGAGCCGTCAGGAGACGCGACTCTTCCATGGACCTCAGTGGGCGCCTTCCAGGCGCTTTCAACCACGCCGAACTGACAGGTGGCGCAGTTATGATAACCGGCCACTCTGTTTCTACTGCGGACAACCTGGCCACGTGTATCGGTACTGCCGCTACCGCGAAGAGGGGCAAGCCTTTCCGCCTGCTTCTGCTCGCCAACACTTCAATGCCGACACTGCCCAAATCGAGGACGACCCTCCGGTCAGCAGGGAAAACAAGTCCCGGGGCTTCCGCCGCCGCTCCTCCCCATCACCACAGCGTTATCCTTCGCCAATGCGCCGTAGCATTGCTGACGCTA
Organism: Amblyomma maculatum; assembly: GCF_055883805.1. Taxonomy (NCBI): domain Eukaryota; kingdom Metazoa; phylum Arthropoda; class Arachnida; order Ixodida; family Ixodidae; genus Amblyomma; species Amblyomma maculatum. Next base: position 8,857,638 of record NW_028146740.1, read on the forward strand.
GCGGACAGCGGTCCCCGAGCCCTCACCGGGAAAACTAACAGCCGCAACCTCGCGAGGGGAGGTTGCAACCAGTCGAAAAATGCCAAACCCCTCACCACCGCCGCAACCGCCGACAACCTGTGCTTCTGACGCCGCTGTTAACATTAACATTGACATCGCCGCACTACCGCCGAAAATGCCGCCTACATTACCGCCGAAAATGCCGCACCAGATGAGCAGCCCCGACGACGAAGCTGACAGCGCCGACCTTGCTGCACTTCCGCCGCAAATGCCGAAAAAGACGAACAACCTGGATGAAATTGTTAGTGCTGACCTCGCCGTTTCTATTGACGGGCTGGAGGTACATGCTCTGGTGGATACCGGAGCGGATTTTTCAATTATTAGCCAGAAATTGGCTGATACGCTGCGTAAAGTAAGAACTGAATGGACTGGGCCAGTAATTAGAAGTGCTGGGGGTCAGCTACTGGCACCGACAGGGAAGTGCACTGCCCGGATAGCAATAGGAAACGCGGTGTTTGTCGGCAGTTTCGTTATTCTCCCTGACTGTTGCAAAGACCTCATCTTGGGCATGGACTTTCTGCGCCTTCATGGGGCTGTAATCAGCATTCGAGATAGCGTCGTTGCCTTCACCAAGAATCATGGAGACCTTGGTTATGCGGAAGTACCACTGATGCCCTTACGCGTCGCCAAGGAGACGGTGACATTACCTCCGCGATCATGCTCTCTTGTTCAAGTGAAGTGCGACGTGGCGCACACCGGCGATGGAATCGCCGAAAGGGCAGTCACCCTGGTACTAAGCCGAGGTGTTTCTATAGCTCGGGGGCTAGTCAACTTGACCGATGGACAGACCGAAGTGCTGCTGACAAACTTCAGCGACGAGCGTCAGCAAATTCTGAAAGGCACAACTGTGGCCTTTTTCGACAGCATCCTAAATGCGCAGCACTGCTTCTCACTGCAACAGGAAGAGCCAATGTGCAAGACGCCCGTAACCATCGTCGATGTGAGTCCAAATTTGTCTTCTTCAGAACGGGACCGCCTTTTGGATCTCATAGATCAATTTCGAGACTGCTTTGCTTCCGAATCACGGGTCGGCCAAACGCCCTTGACAAAACATCGAATCATTACGGATGACTCGATTCGCCCAATTCGACAAAATCCTTACCGTGTGGCTCCGAAAGAACGCGAAGCCATTCAGCGCCAGGTGGCCGAAATGCTTAGAGACGACGTTATCCAGCCGTCACAGAGCCCCTGGGCTTCCCCCGTGGTGCTTGTTAAAAAGAAGGACGGCAGCTTACGATTTTGCATAGACTACCGCAAGCTCAACCAAGTGACTAAAAAAGACGTGTACCCTCTTCCTCGCATCGACGATTACCTTGATCGCCTACGAAATGCACGTTACTTCTCATCAATGGACTTGAAAAGTGGATATTGGCAGATAGAAGTAGATGAGAGGGATCGGGAGAAGACAGCATTCGTCACTCCCGACGGATTGTATGAGTTCAAGGTGCTTCCGTTCGGTTTGTACTCTGCACCAGCAACATTTCAGAGGCTGATGGACACTGTGCTCTCGGGACTTAAGTGGCAAACATGCCTGGTGTATCTTGACGACGTGATTGTGTTTTCGGCCACATTTGAAGAGCATCTACGCCGTTTGCTAGCTGTGTTTCAGGCCATACGATCTGCAGGCCTCACCCTAAAGCCCGAGAAGTGCCACTTCGGTTACGAGGAGCTGCAGTTCTTAGGCCACGTCGTTAGCCAAGAAGGTGTGCGGCCTGATCCTGAAAAGCTATCCGCAGTCGCCAAGTTCCCAACACCTACGGACAAAAAGACATTACGGCGCTTCCTGGGTCTTTGCGCCTATTATCGTCGGTTTATTGCTGGCTTCTCACGAATTGCCTGGCCATTAACTTCGTTGACGCGTGACAACGCTGTCTTTAGCTGGGGTGAAGAACAGCAACAAGCTTTTAATGAGCTGCGGAGGCGTTTACAGACACCACCTGTTCTGGCACACTTTGATGACGACGCCCCTACACTGCTTCATACGGATGCCAGCAACGTGGGCTTAGGTGCTGTGCTGGTGCAGCGCCAGGATGGTGTGGAAAAAGTAATTGCTTACGCCAGCAGGACCCTATCTAAAGCGGAAGCGAACTACTCGACAACCGAAAAAGAATGCCTTGCAGTGGTATGGGCAGTTATGAAGTTCCGCCCTTATTTGTACGCTCGCCCCTTTGAAGTCGTTAGCGATCATCACTCTCTCTGTTGGCTGACGAACCTAAAGGACCCTTCAGGGAGACTCGCGCGTTGGAGCCTTCGATTACAAGAATTTGACATGGCCATTATTTACAAATCTGGAAGGAAGCACACGGATGCTGATTGCCTTTCACGAGCGCCGGTCGAGCCTTCCACTATGACCGATGAAGGCACTGCGTTTTTAAGTGTCATAGATGACGCAACGCTTTCCCAACAGCAGCGGGAGGACCAGCAATTGCTCCCTCTTATTGATTTCTTGGAAAAGCGAACTACGGTTGTGCCTAAGACTTTCGCCCGAGTAATGCCTTCGTTCTTTATTCGCAACAACGTACTTTACAAGAAGAACTTCCGCCCAGGGGGAAACAGTCATTTACTCGTCGTCCCATCAGCTCTCCGCAGTGAAGTTTTGCAAGCGTGTCACGACGAGCCAACCGCCGGTCACCTAGGCTACACTCGCACTTTGGCTAGAGTACAGCATGGATACTACTGGCCAAAACTGCCGGCGACAGTGAAACACTATGTACGTACGTGCATAGACTGCCAGCGCCGTAAATCACCTCCTGTAAAACCAGCTGGCCTACTCCACCCTCTTCAAGTGCCAACGACACCTTTTAAACAAATCGGCATGGACCTCCTGGGACCATTTCCGACGTCCACAGCCGGGAATAAATGGATAATTGTCGCCACCGATTATCTAACCCGCTACGCGGAGACCAAGGCTCTGCCAAGGGGTACCGCCGCTGAAGCAGCTCGGTTCTTTGTTGAGAACATTGTCCTGAGGCATGGCGCCCCGGCACTCATTATAACAGACCGAGGAACTGCATTTACGGCCAAACTTTTGGAGACCGTTCTCCGCCTCAGTGGCACCAGTCATCGTAAAACTACAGCCTATCACCCCCAAACCAATGGGTTGACGGAACGTCTCAATAAGACCATCGCAGACATGCTTTGCATGTACGTCGACGTGAACCACAAAAATTGGGACGAAATTCTTCCCTACGTCACGTTCGCCTACAATACGGCACGCCAAGACACCACTCGTATGACACCATTCAGCCTCCTTCACGGGCGACCAGTAACAACTATGCTGGATGCAATGTTGCTCCCAAATGCTGACACCGATGATCTCGATCAGGACGCCGAGGAATTCGCTCAACGTGCAGAGGAAGCTCGACAACTAGCGCGTGTGCGAATAAAAAATCAGCAAGAGCATGATGCACGACGCTACAATCAGAGACACCGACATGTCATGTACGAACCTGGCGACAAAGTGTGGGTCTGGACTCCTATTCGCCGCCGTGGACTCTCCGAAAAATTATTGCGGCGATACTTCGGGCCCTATGTTGTCCAGCGACGTTTAACCGACGTCACTTATGAGGTGGTGCCAGACAAGGTGTCGACATCAAAGCGACGCCAGCAACAAGCAGACGTCGTCCACGTTGTGCGTATGAAGCCGTACAACTCGGACTGACCTCATCGAGACGATGCTTCCTGAGGAGGGGGGCAAATGACGCATATAGAAGACGACGCAAAAGATGACATCTGAGACGACAAGCGCGAGCCTGGAAGTGAAAGAAGCTTGAACGCAAGACTTGTTCTGGTCTACCATTCAAACCATCTATCGCTAGGTCCTCCTTGGTGTTCTACCGAGACGTGACAATATATATATATATATATATATATATATATATATATATATATATATATATATATATATATATATATATATATATATATATTGCAAGGGTGCGTTGAAGCTCAGGTTGGTGTTCAGGTCGACCGTTTGACTAGCGCGTCAGTCACTTGCGTCTTCGTCTTTTGTCTGCCGTCTTTTTAGCACGCGCTTTTCGACATACGCTTTTCGTCTTTGTCATCCTCGACAGTCACCGAGCGTTGGTGTGACACTACAATTATCCCCGGGAGAAAAAAAGAGGCATCCTGCCGACTCATGGTGTGGACACAACAGGCGGGTCGTAACAGGACTTGAGGCGGTCAACGTGCACTGTTTCACGCCCGCGGCGACGCATATCCCGTGTCGGTACAAGCGGTTCTATAACGTAGTTCACCGGAGAGGTCTGGCAAATAATCCGATATGGGCCATGGTATTTGGAAGCAAGTTTGGTAGAGAGGCCGGAAGTGGTGGCAGGAACCCAAAGCCACACGAGGGAGTCTGTGCTGTATGAAGGAGCTGGACAAGACTGTGCGCGAAGGAACTGCTGGTGACCTTGGTTCTGGGTTGTAAATGAGCGGGCCAACTGGCGACATTCTTCTGCATATGCTGCTGCTTGAGAGACGGTGGTTGCTTCGGAGGTGTCAGGGCGATAAGGAAGTATCGTGTCCATAGTTGAGGTGGGTTCACGGCCGTATAGAAGGAAAAAGGGGGAGAAGCGGTCGTGCTTTGTATGGCAGTATTATAAGCGTATGTGACGAATGGGAGAAGTCGGTCCCAGTTTGAGTGGTCGGACGCGACATACATGGCCAGCATGTCACTTAAGGTGCGGTTAAAACCTTCCGTCATGCCATTTGTCTGCGGATGGTAGGCCGAGGTAGAACGGTGGAGAATGCGGCACTGCTGAAGAAGGGCTTCAATGGTCTCGGAAAGAAAAACACAGCCACGGTCACTGAGCAATTCTTTAGGTGAACCGTGGCGCAGAACGAGATGGTGCAGGACGAAAGACGCAACGTCTGGCGCCGACACAGAAGGTAAGGAAGATGTTTCTGCGTAGCGGGTAAGGTGGTCAACAGCCACGATGATCCAACGGTTACCAGCTGGAGTGACTGGTAGTGGCCCGTAAAGATCAATACCAACACGATCGAATGGTCGGCTGGGGCAGGGCAAGGGCTGCATCGGAACGGTAGAGTGGTGTGGAGGGTTTTTGCGGCGTTGGCATTCCTGGCATGCGCGAACATAATGACGCACGAAGCGGTACATACCCTGCCAGTAATAGCGGAGGCGAAGACGAGTGTAAGTTTTCAACACTCCGGCGTGGGCACATTGAGGATCGGCGTGAAAGGCGGCGCATATTTCCGAACGGAGATGCCGAGGAATGACAAGGAGCCACTTGCGTCCGTCGGAAAGGTAATTTCGGCGGTAAAGCATGCCGTCGCGGATGGAAAAATGACGAGCTTGGTGGTGAAGCGTTCGTGAAGCTGGACGCAGAGAAGGTGTAGATAAAAGCGTGAGAAGAGAAGCGATCCAAGGGTCTTGCCTTTGTTCATTGGGCATGTAGGCATTTTCTAGCGAAAATGGGTCACTTATGGTGATAGCTGTCGAGTCAGAGCCACATTGAAGATGTGACCTAGACAGGGCGTCGGCATCAGAATGCTTACGGCCAGACCGGTAGGTGACCTGAATGTCGTACTCTTGTAAGCCGAGGGCCCAACGAGCAAGACGGCCGGATGGGTCTTTAAGGGTGGACAACCAGCAGAGTGCGTGATGGTCCGTAACAACAGAAAAGGGACGACCGTAGAGATATGGGCGGAACTTCCCAATGGCCCAAATGATGGCCAAGCACTCCTTTTCGGTTACAAATAATTCTTTTCGGCCTTTGTTAAGGTACGGCTGGCATAAGCAACAACGTACTCTGAGTTGCCAGGCTTTCGTTGTGCAAGGACAGCGCCGAGACCTACACCGCTGGCGTCAGTGTGAATTTTGGTAGGCGCCGTAGGGTCAAAATGGCGGAGAATCGGAGACGACACTAGAAGGCGCCGAAGTGTCGAAAAGGACTCATCGCAGTCGGATGTCCAAGACGAAAGAATGGCGTCACCGGCAAGGAGATCAGTCAGCGGCGAGATGATCGAAGCGAAATTGTGGACGAAGCGACGAAAATACGAGCACAGCCCGATAAAACTACACAGTTCCTTTAGAGAAGTTGGGCGTGGAAACTCAGCTACTGCACGGAGTTTCGCAGGATCTGGACGAACACCGTCTTTCGAAACAACGTGTCCCAATATAGGAAGCTGGCGAGCCCCGAAGCAGCACTTTTTCAAATTTAGTTGCAGGCCGGCATCAGTCAAACACTTTAGCACACGCTCGAGACGGTCCAAATATGACGTAAAATCGTTTGAAAACGCGACAACATCGTCCAGGTAACAAAGACAGTCATGCCACTTGAGTCCGCACAGAATTGTGTCCATCATGCACTCGAAGGTGGCCGGCGCGTTGCACAATCCAAACGGCATGACGTTAAATTCATAGAGACCATCAGGTGTCACAAAGGCGGTTTTTGGTCGATCGTCAGCTGCCATGGGTACCTGCCAGTAGCCCGAGCGAAGATCCAGAGATGAAAAGAATTCGGCACCTTGAAGGCAATCGAGAGCGTCATCAATACGTGGAAGGGGGTATAGGTCTTTTCGCGTTATCTTGTTCAAACGCCTGTAATCAACACCGAACCGTATAGAGCCATCCTTTTTCCTCACGAGAACAACTGGAGGAGCCCAAGGGCTGTGCGAAGGCTGGATGACGCCACGCTGAAGCATGTCATTAACGTGCTCGGTGATAACTTGACGTTCAGCAGCCGATACCCGATAAGGGCGCTGGCGTACCGGGGCATGCGTACCGGTGTCGATGCAGTGAGTGACTACGGATGTGCACCCCAAAGATGTCCGAGGAAGGTCGAATGAGGAACGGAAGCGCTGCAGCAAGTTGACGAGCTGGTCGCGTTGATCTGCTAAAAGGCTGGCATCCAGACAGCCAGAAAAAGCTGCAGTGGAGTCGTCGTTCGGTGTAGAAGCGGGCAAGTCAATAGTATCGAGTTGCAGTGGGGTTGGGTCTTCTGAGACGGCAGATGTCATAGCGTCATCAAAGGACTCGACATGACCAAGACGTTCTCCACGAAGAAGCGTCGACGGACAAGGCGACGGGTTAGAGACGTATATGGCGCTGTAGCCACCACAGAAATTCAGAAGGGTGAAAGGCAGGACTAAGCAATGGCGACGATAGCGGCGTGAGTCGGAGTGAACAGAACTGTCGAATCAGAAAAGCCAGCGCAGGAAACGGGCACGAGGACGGTAGAGCAGGCGGGGATGTCAGTATCTTCGGCCACAGTTATCTTATCGACGTAGAGCGATGTGTCAGACGAGGCGGCCGGTGAAAGCGGAAACAATTCGATGCTGGCTCGGGCACAATCAATAATCGCATGATGACTGGTGAGAAAGTCGCAACCCAGAATCAGTTCGTGAGAGCAGTGAGGCAGCACGAAAAATTCGGCGACGTACAAAACACCCTGAATGACAATTCGAGCTGCGCACGCTGCAAGCGGTTGAATGCGATGTGAGCTGGCAGTTCGGAGAAAAAATTTTGAAACAGGCGTCGTAACTTTACGAAGTCGGCGGCAAAGGTTGGCACTTATAACAGACACAGCGGCGCCAGTGTCCACAAGAGGGAGAACTGCGACGTCATCAACAAACACTTCGATAACGTTGGTCGGGGAGGACGGAGGACTTGCACAAGTAGAGGAAAACGCAGTTCTTGCCTCCGGAACTGCGGTTTTTAGTTTTCCTCCGGGCCAGCAGGAGAGCGACGGCGCAGCGGCGAGAGGGAACGACGGCGGGGAGACGGCGATCGACGGGAGGAGTGGGAGGAGCGGTCAGGATAAAATGAGTCCGTAGAAGTGCCAGCAGGGACAGGGGGAGGGGAAGGTTCAAAGTTTGAACTCTAGTTGTAACTGTACAGGCGGGGGCCATTGTGGTATAACTGCGTGCGCTGACGAGAAAGCCGGGCGACGTGGCCAGGAACGCCACATGAATAACAGATTGGGCGGTTGTCGGAGGTCCGCCATGGATTGTTAACCGGACGTCGAGGGAGGAGCGATAGTTGGCGAGCCACTTCCTCCCGTATAAAGGCCTTGATCTCAGGAAGGAGGGAAGGTGGTTCAGAAGTGAGACCGCATGCTGTCGGAGGTACGAATAACCGATCATTCACGAGAGAACGCCGGGTAGAAGCTCGTTGCCTTTTGATGACGTCGTAACTCTGACAGAGCTGAACCACTTCTCCGACGGTTTGGGGGTTTCTTGGCGTCAACATGTGAAATACATCGTCGGAGATTCCCTTCACGATTTTGGTGATCTTGTCAGCTTCGGACATACAGGGATCAACACGTCTACAAAGATCCACAATGTCCTCTATGTAGCTGGTGAACGTTTCATCGGGATTCTGGGCGCGGGCTTCGAGGCGTTGTTCGGCGCGCAGTTTGCGCACAGCGGGGCGGCCGAACACCTCAGAAAAGCTCGTTTTGAAGGCCGACCAGGTAGGTAGCTCGGGTTCGTGGTTGCGGAACCATAAATTGGCTACATCGGTCAGGTAAAAAAGGACGTTGGCTAACTTCGTGGTGTCGTCCCACTTGTTGTAGGCGCTTACGCGTTCGTAGGAGGATAGCCAATCGTCTACATCTTGGTCGTCGGCGCCACTGAAAAAGCTGGGGTCACGCTGGCGAAGCCCACCAGAGCACAGGATGGTAGGGGAAGCGGTGGGATCAGTCGAGTGTGGAGTGGCGGTCTGCCTTGTTGCCTTAGGCATAGCGGATGGCGGAGCGAGTGTGCGGCTGCGAAGCTCCAGCGTGAGAGGAGGGATCGAAGAGCAGCCTCCACCAAATGTAAGGGTGCGTTGAAGCTCAGGCCGGTGTTCAGGTCGACCGTTTGACTAGCGCGTCAGTCACTTGCGTCTTCGTCTTTTGTCTACCGTCTTCTTCTTTTTAGCACGCGCCTTTCGACATACGCTCGTCGTCTTTGTCATCCTCGACAATCACCGAGCGTTGGTGCGACACTACAATATATATATATATATATATATATATATATATATATATATATATATATATATATATATATATATAAACTTGAAGTAGGTGACACACGGTGAAAAAACAACACTTTAATCCACCGTGTGTGGATTAACACTTTTCACCGTGTGTCACCTACTTCAAGTTTATGACCTACCGGACCCATTCGAGCTGCAACCCCCTCCCTATATATATATATATATATATATATATATATATATATATATATATATATATATATATATATATATATATATATATATACCGTGTGTCCTAGCTAACTTGAACCAAGGGTTACAGAATAATATATTTGAGGTAGGTCAGTGACACCAATTGCATTCAACTGCCAGCCTCCTTGCGCACTACAGGCAATTTTTTGTTTTGCAATTACTTAATTAGCTAATTATGTTAATTTATCTAATTTATTAAATATTGACTTTAGACCAAACATGTAAATTGGTAACTTGTAGAGCACCTTCAGAAACCTTCATTTCATTAATTGCGATAAAGAAAGTTTCACGTGTATCTTTTTTTCCGGGCTCAGAAGAAAGCCCGCGAAATACAAATAATACCACGCGACTAGTGCATTTGTGCGCCGCGATTGTGGTGCTCTCAGTCGTGGTTTGAGTGAACGAAATCAGCTGCGGCCGTGTCTTCTTAGCCCCGTTAAAGCGGCAGGCCGATATGCCTGCGATGGCTTCTTCGCCCGCGTCAGACAGCCGGCCCACGTGACGGTGCAGTAGCAACGAGGGCGGCGAGCCGACACCACCGCCATTCTAACAAGGCCTCCTTCTCTCCCATTAGCTAACGTCACGACGTGCAATCGAATGAGCGATAAGGTATCAGCCACTGAATCTGCGCATACAGGCTTGAGTAAACGGGCGAGATGACATCAAGTGACTCGACTAAAATTAGCGCTACACCTTCATTTGCCAGTTCTTTATGGCCATCCGCCTGTCGTGATGTAGGCTGCAGCGGTGCGCAGGCCTGGCCAAAATCACGGTGGCGACGGGCGAGCTCGAGCTCGCTCGAACCATCGCCAACATTTCTGCCTGCCGCTGCAACGGGACCATCGGGTCACGGCCGCAGCTTATGTCGCTCGCTCAAACCACGACTGAGAGCACCACAATCGCGGCGCACAAATGCGCTTGTCACGTGGTATTATTTGTATTTCGCGGGCTTTCTTCTGAGCCCAGAAAAAAAGATACACGTGAGACTTTCTTTATAGTAATTAATGGAATGGAGGTTTCTGAAGGTGCTCTACAACTTTCCACTTCACATTTTTGGTCTAAAGTCAATATTTAATAAATTAGAGAAATAACATAATTAGCTAATTAAGTAAATGCAAAACAAAAAATTTCTTGTAGTGCGCAAATAGGCTGGCAGTTGTATGCAATTGGTTTCACTGACCTACCTCAAATATATTATTTTGTAACCCTTGGTTCAAGTTAGCTGGGACACCCGGTATATATATATATATATATATATAGAGAGAGAGAGAGAGAGAGAGGATGCGAGAACATTTAACATAATTGGCCGCTTAAAAAATTATAGAGCGAAGTGTACGCTTCATTTAAAGAAACATTTTATCGGACTCGATGTTTCAACCAGAAGCTGGCCTTCATGAGGAGTGGGAATGCTAGGGATGGGGGTAGGTTCTATATGCACAGAGCGGAAAAAAAACAGGTGCGCAGAGGAGTACAATGGCATTGTAGTGGTGGGTGGGGTAAAAAGCAGGTGCAGGCGGAGAGTGAAAGAAAGTGCAGGCGGGGAGAGCAAGAAAAAAAAAGAAAAAAAAAAGACAGCACATGGAAGGAAGCACAGTAATAGGTATCACCCCAGGCGACAAAAGCAGGAATTGTGTGACCTTCATTGTGTGTATGGTGAAGGAGGCTGACATTCCTTTGGACCACCTGCAGTAAGCTTGACGTGGCCGTTTTGGGTGTGTTTGAGGAAGCAATTTACGGGGTAACTGAACTTTGAAGTGGAGAAAGAATACCAGGGCTCTCTTTTATACCGGCCTGCAGGGCATTAAATTTAAATATAAAGTATGATTCTCGTTGTTCCCGTTCGCGGTTGCTGTGGAAGCCGCTCTGGAGCAGGAAATCTTTAAGTTTGTCGAATTCGTGACTTTTCTGTTGCAGGTGTTTGGACAGGGGAAGGTGGGGGAGAGATTTGCTGTGCGCGCGATTGTTGTTGAAACGAATTCGGAAGGGGGTCTCGGTCTGCCCTATGTATTGCATTTGACACTCGCCACACTCGAGCATATATACCACGTTCCTGGAGTCACAATTCAAATTTCCGCGGATGGAGTGTTTAAAATCAGAGTGTGTGCTCTTTGCCGTGGTCGTTATTTGCATGTGTTTGCAAACTTGACATCTATCCTTTCCGCACGGCATACAACCCACAAGATCCGCTTTATCGACAGTAAAGTGTACTACACAATTTTGTAATTTTTTGGTCGTCTGTATGTAACCCGCGGAACCACAGAAAAAATTTTGGAGAGGCGATCACTTTGTTCGATGATGTTAAAGTGTTTTTTTAGTATTTTGTTGATGTTCGGAAGGTTGTTTGCGAAAGTTAAGACCAGATTTGAGCGGCGTTCATTTTGTGCTGCCGGCCGGCCTTCCCCAAATGTTTAATTGCGATCAATTAATCCCGCTTTTTGGATGGCATCATCAATAATAGTTGGCGGATAGTGCTGGTGTTTCAGAACCTCCCGCATACGGTTGGAATTTTCCTCAAACTCTTCTGAGCGTGAGCAGATTGGTTTGAATCTTATTGCCTGAGTGTATGGAATTGATGTTTTTGCAGTGGCGCAGGTGGCAGCTTTTAAATGAAGGTATTGTTGTCTGTCCGTGGGTTTTCTGTAGATATTGGTGATTAGTGCCCCGTCTTCAAATTCAATTAATACGTCCAGGAAGTTAATTTGAGTGGAGGAGTAGGTATGTGTGAATGAGATGTTGGGATGTATGTTGTTAAATGAGGTAATGAATTGGATGAGTTCATGCTCGTTTTCGGTCCATATGATAAATATGTCGTCTAGGAAGCGTTTATAAAAAGCTGTTTCTTTGGGGGGGGTACAAGCGTAGGAAGTCAGATTCAAGGGGATCCATGAATATGTTAGCATAGTTTGGCGCCATTTTCGTTCCCATGGCTGTACCACTGATTTGTAGGTAATACGAGTTGTTGGATTCGAAGGAATTGAGTTTTAGAACCAGATTAGCGAGTGACGCGATGGCGGTTGGGCTAGGAGAGTTTGGGGCTTTGTGTTTTTCATATGATGCGATCAGAGCTTGGATCCCGTCCTCGTGCGGAATGTTCGTGTAAAGGGACACCACGTCAAGGGTCACTAAAAGGGCACCTTTGGGGACAGTAAACTTAGATAACTCTTTCAGGAAGTGATTAATGTCGCGTATGTAAGATGTATGTTTGGGAGGGATATGTTTGATGAGGGAATCGATGTAGTTAGATATTGGTTCTGTGAGCGTGCCAATGCCGGGTACGATTGGTCGACCGGGATGATTTTCTTTGTGCATTTTCGGGAGCATGTAGAAACGCCCTGGGGACGGATCTATTGCCTCTAGTGCCTTACTTAATTGCGGTAGTATTTCCCCTTTCTCGGTGAGTTGCTTTAGAGTTTGTGTTATAATTTTTTGGTGTTCGGCAGTGGGATCTGATGGGAGTAATTCATAGAAACTTTAGTTGTTGAGTTGGCGATATCCCTCGTTAATGTAATCGTCTTTGTTTAAAATTACTATACCACCTCCTTTATCGGCAGATTTGATGACGATTTCCGTTCGCTGCCTAAGTGATGTTAAGGCGTTACGTTCTTTTTTTGAAATGTTAGACGGTCCGGGCCTTTAGGTCTCGAAAGCGCGGAGGATGTCCCGCTGTACAGCTTTTATGTACAAATCCAGATGTTTTTCCCTCCCAGATAGAGGGATCCACTGTTCCTGAGACCGGGGAAGTGAAGCAGAATTACTGTTAGGCTTTCGAAAAAATATTCCTGTAGTCTTAGGGTTCGTGAAAAATTGTCTAGATCTTTAAGTAATTTGTACTCGTCATATCGTCCCATATTTGGGCAGAATTTCAGTCCACGGGATAGGAGTGCTGTTTCTTCCGGGGTAAGTGTTGCGCTTGAGAAGTTTGGGGCTCGACACCGCACGCTGCAACATGCTCAACCCTCGGCTGGCATTACAGGTTCTGCTACTCTGGCTGCCTGCTGCTGAACGCCCCTTTCCTCAAGCCCCGTCACCCGCTCGCGGTGGGGAGTGCGTGGTCAGTGGCTGTGTGCTCGGCGCCGTAGTGGATCACACTCCGAACTTAGCCCGGATACTGTTGCTCCCCTAGCATTATAGCCCTTCATCGACGTCATCAGTCACCGGACCCACCAGCACAGCATATATACCGCGATCTGCCGCCGATCACCTGGGGCTCGACACCGCACGCTGCAACATGCTCAACCCTCTGCTGACATTACAGGTTGATTATATGAACAATTGCAGTGAATGTAAAACTAGCAAACGTTGTCTTGTAGCGGTGTCTTTCCCCTATGTGATCAAGTGGCGTAGCGCTGTGCGAATATGCTGCGACTCTATATCCTTCCACCTGTTGTCCCAAATATTGCTGTATCTATCAAGGGACGTTGAGCTCAACCCAGGCCCGCCAACATCACTCGGCGATCCATCTGTTCTAAACGCACTCAAACGTCTCGAAGACGCGCAATCCGTCATATCTGCTGAATTAAAAGAACTTAAGGCTACGCAAGACAACCACGGAAAGCTAATATCGGAACTAAACAACCGCATTTCTTTGTTGGAATTCGGTCACAAAAATGACCCAAACGATGTGAAAATAGACGAAACCAACAAAATAAAACGCGAGCTTTCAGTTCTTCATGCCGCCAATATCGATGCAAACAATCGCATGCAAAGGAACAACTTACTTTTTTTCGGCCTTAAAGACGTCGAAAAAGAAACTTGGGAAGAGTCGGAAACAAAAGTTCGAGACCTGTGCTCCACTGAGCTCGATGTTCATCTGGACGCAGGATGTATAGAACACGCACATCGACTAGGATCATTCTGCTCAGACAAACAGCGGCCAATCATCATTAGGCTAGCGCATTTCAAGACAAAGGAAAACATCCTGGCGTGTGGGCCCAAATTTAAAGACACGCCATACGCAATCAGAGAAGATTTTCCCCCTGCAACAAGTCTTGCTTGCTCCAAACTTCTGAAGTTTATTCGCCCTAAAAATGCGCCTTCAAACTGCGACTTGATAAATTGTACGCTGGAAAAAAGTGTTATACTTACAACCATGTTACTGACTCGGTTATCGAATGCACTGTACGTGTTTCCAACGCCGATGTTAGCGAATGACGAGCAACAAATCATGCTCCCAACAGACGTCCTTCATCATACCTCGACATCCAAATCGCATTCACCAACATAAGAAGCCTTATTCCAAAGCGTGACCAGCTCCTTAGCTTTGTAGACGACATCGAAGCTCACATTATCATTCTAAACGAAACGTGGTTAACTGAAGAAATCCTTGATAACGAATTGCTTCCCACTAATCTGAACTTCACCATTTATCGTCGAGATCGCAGTAGCCGTCGAGGGGGTGGCATACTCATAGCTGTAAGAAATACACTATCATCATCCTTAGTTTGCCACGACGACGTACTCGAACTATCGTGGATTTGTATCCATACTTCAACTGCGAAAGCTGTATTTGGCATTTGTTACAGGCCACTTGATCATGGTCCATCTTTTAGCAACTCACTGTACAATAGTCTACATATATCAGGGACAACTTCCCCAACTCGCCTATTTTTCTATTTGGCGACTTTAATTTTCCCCAGATTAACTGGCCTCTACTCAGCGTACCTGGCAATTCACAATCCAGTGAGCCAAAGCAATATCTCGATCTAACTCTTGATTTCAATCTTCATCAGTCCATATCACTTCCGACGAGAGGGAATAACACTCTTGATCTTTTACTGACGAGCAGTCCTGACGGCATTAAAAACGTAACGATTCTCCCTGGAATCAGTGACCACGCTCTCCTACACATTTCCATATCACTGCTACTAAAAGTAAGATCAACATCTCAAAAGATAATCTTCGACTATAAAAAGGGGAACTTTGAAGCTATAAATGACGAACTTGCACAGTTTCACACGTACTTTCTCGAGTCCTACTTCTCGAGAACGGTTAATCATAACTGGGAATTATATAAAACAACATTAATAAACCTAAGAAACAAATACATCCCTAAAATAAATATAAAATCCGATCATACCAATGAGTGGGTTACCGTAAGTCTGAAACGTCTTCTAAACAGGAAAAAACGCCTTTATCGATCAGCAAAGTCATCTAACAGCCGTGCTACGTGGGACCGATATCACCAGTCTGCAAAACCATACATTGAAAGCGTAGCTGCCGCAAAGCATAAATTCTTTTCAGTCGATCTACTTGGAATCTTGCAATCGAAGCCCAATAAATTCTGGCGTATTCTGTCCCCCAGGTCTCGGCCGAACCAAATAGCCCTCATGGGAACTGATGGTGAACCAGTGGAATCAGAACAGTGTGCCGCCGTCTTGAACCATTATTTAGTTGCGGTTTTCATCCCCGCACACAACAGTTCGACCCAGCCTCCACCAGAGTCGCCACCAGTCACGATGCCTGAGATACAGATTAATGCAAACGGTATCAGTAACCTCATTGATTCTCTAAAATTGTCTTCATCGGCAGGCTCTGACCATATCAATAGCAAACTACTGAAATACACATCGGAAGCCTCGTCACAAATATTACAATTAATCTTCACCCAGTCTTTCCAATTGGAGGAAATACCGGACGATTGGAAAATCGCTCAAATCGTTCCAGTCTTCAAAACAGGTGACCGCAAATCAGCATCCAACTACCGTCCTATCTCTCTAACCAGTGTCCCATCCAAACTTCTCGAACACATTATATCCACGAACCTAATGGCACACCTCGAATCTAACGACTTCTTTTATCCTCAACAGCATGGTTTTGGAAAACATCTCTCATGTGAAACACAGCTTGCTGAGTTCATACATGACTTACTAGAATCCATGGACAATAACCTTCAAATAGATGATATATTCCTCGATTACTCCAAAGCATTTGATCGCGTTCCACACAGTCATTTACTTCAGAAACTCTCATCCCTAGGAATTCCCGCCAACCTAATCCGCTGGATTAAAAATTTTCTTTCAGGACGCAAGCAGTTCACTTCCGCAAATGATCGCAACTCACCTCTCACCAATGTAACATTGGGAGTCCCACAAGGCGCTGGACTGTCACCGCTACTATTTCTAATTTACATTAACGATCTCCCTTGTAATATAAAATCAAAATTACGTCTTTTTGCGGATGACTTCGTTATATACAGAGCGATTAGGGCGACCAACGACTCATGTTAGCTTCAATCTGATCTTAATACACTCGCCTCTTGGTCTAATAAATTCCTCCTTCCTTTAAACATTAACAAGTGTAAATCCATGATTCTCACGAGGAAACGCACTGTGAATCAGCATCAATATAGTATTGGCTCGCTTTTCATTACCCCCGCATTATCCTACAGATATCTTGGCCTCCACCTAACACCATCACTATCATGGGTAACCCACATTCAAAACATTTGCGCTGAAGCCTCACGCACACTCGGTTATCTGCGACGTAACTTGAAAGCCGCATCACCGGAAATAAAGCAACTAGCCTATATAACTTTCATTCGCCCCAAACTAGAATATGCGTCCTCCGTTTGGCATTCATCGCAAGCGTATCTCGCCACCGACCATGAAGCCGTACAGAATCGCGCCATCCGATTTATAACATCTTGCTATTCAAAGAAAACCAGTATCACAGCACTGAGACAATCCATCGCCATTCCATCGCTCATGTCACGCCGTATCATATCTCGGCTATGTCTTCTACATCACTTCTATTATCATCCCCGTACGAGACATGCAAAGCTACAGCCCCCCTAAACCATAATCATAGCATTGCACGATCAACTGTCGCACCTTAGCATTAAATTCTTCATTTTTTCCGGACGCAATACTACTGTGGAATGCCCTGCCAAACACCATCGTATCATGCACTGATCGCAAATCATTCAGGATAAAATTAAACGACCATCTTTCGTGAAGAAATCGCTGATGACGTCCGCAGAATTGTGGGCGCGCGGGGGAGGCAGCGCTTACCTTGTCTTGACTTTTTTTACGTGTGTTTGTAGTTCTGCTGACGTTGCCATCGATGACGTACCAACCGGCTGAAGTTTCACCAGTTTCGTGAACGCGTTTTTCTCATGCAAATTTGTATAATATTTTCCGCGTCATTTACTTACGATATATTGTTCTTTTTGTTTTTTAAATATATTTCTTCTAACCCTTGCATTATTTCTCTTGCTTCTGTTTTCTTTTCTTGATGTTTTAATGTTTTCCTGTTCTTGTTCGCATTGTATATTGAGTTTGCTCCCCCCTTATGTAATGCCCTCGGGCCTTTAAGAGAAAAATAAATGAAATGAAATGAAAGAATGTTCTGCTAAATGTGTGGTCTGTCCGGTGATTGGGCAGAAGTGTTTAGGTGGGTTCTTGAATCGTTTACTTTATGATTCGACTGATTTAAAACATTTCTCGGTTGTGGTGTCGGGCCATGTTCAAGGTTTATATAAAAAGGAACGTTATCGCTTTGAAATTTTTTACACTTCTTAGTCGAAATTTATGTAGCTCTCCTGCACTGGAAGACCTCAAGCTCGTTGCCCTCAGTTGTTGATAGTGTAATGTTGTGACGAACCCGCCCCTCTTCCTGACTCAGCGATGCCAACGTCTCCTCGCAGTGATTTATGGTTATTTTCAGAAGGTTAAATGATGCATTGTGGTGTTCTTGGCTCCAAGCCAATTTATGGGCATTCGAAAGGTTGTTCATTGACGGAATTAAATCTACAGAAAGGCCCTTCGGTACCATATTCCGCTGGAGATAAATTTTAAGGGCTTTTACATGGAGCTGGTGCCTGATTCGTTCGTCTAAAATTTTTCTTGCTTTTAAGAAATGCTTGGAGTGCTTGGCATCATCTGACGAGGGAGCAGTAGGCGGGCGAGCTCAGTCAGCCAGTCAGTCCCGCTTAATCCGCTAGGCTGAGCCACTGCGTCGCCTGAGGTCATACCTTTGTTTCGGTGTAGCGGCGCTCTCTGGACGCTCGTTTTCATTGGGAGGAGGCTGTTGGTGTCCTGTTGTGTCCCTTGGAGTGGGTGTGCTGACGTCATTTCCGATGCCCTGCATGGTGGATGAAGCTTGTTGGGATCCAAGTGTTGCAGCTGAGACTGGACCCATCCATGATCGGGGCCTCGTCGAAGTGGAGACCGGGGATGTACCGCCTTGCACAGCAGGCGTCGGTAGTAGGGACTGGCGGTTTGATGATGGACAGGTGTGGTTATCCGGTGTGGGATTTCCTGTTGTTCTGGATGGTTTGGCGGCGGCTGGAGGCGCAGTTAAATGTGGTGATCTTGGAGTAGACAGCAAAGCTTGGCGAGGGGGTGTAGTTGTCTTCGTGAGTGTGGTGTAGCCTGACCCACTTGGTGGTAGGTTATGCGTGGCACGGCGGCATTTCAACCCAGATGTCCGTCCTTGGTTGATCAGACGCTCTGCTTCCTCAATGGTTGGGAAAACTGGTGTTGCGGGTGGACTAGCATCTTCACTGTTTTGGGATGGGACCACCTCAAAACAGCTGGCAGCTATTCGGGTGCTGTGCTCCATGGTGGGTTGGTGGGTCTTATCCGAGGTTGGCAGGTGGTCTATCCATGGGGCCGTGCAGTGCCGTTGAGCACTGAGGAGGAGGTTGAAGATATTCCAGGCGAGCACCGCAACACCTCCAAAACTTGGGTGCACTCCATCAGCAGCCAGAACTTTGGTAGCGGGAAAGGCCTCCAAGGAATGGTGGAGGAAGAAATGGTGGAGGCAATAGATCCGTCCCCAAGGCGTTTCTACATGCTCCCGAAAGTGCACAAAGAAAATCATCCCGGTCGACCAATCGTATCCGGCATTGGCACGCTCACAGAACCAATATCTAACTACATCGATTCCCTTCTCAAACATATCCCTCCCAAACATACAACTTACACACGCGACACTAATCACTTCCTGAAAGATTTATCTAAATTTACTGTCCCCAAAGGTGCCCTTTTAGTGACCCTTGACGTGGTGTCCCTTTACACGAACATTCCGCACGAGGACGGGACCCAAGCTCTGATCGCATCATATGAAAAACACAAAGCCCCAAACTCTCCTAGCCCAACCACCATCGCGTCACTCGCTAATCTGGTTCTAAAACTCAATTCCTTCGAATTCAACAACCCGTATTACCTACAAATCAGTGGTACAGCCATGGGAACGAAAATGGCGCCAAACTATGCTAACATATTCATGGATCACCTTGAATCTGACTTCCTAAGCTTGTACCCCAAAAAAAAAACAGCTTTTTATAAACGCTTCCGAGACGACATATTTATCATATGGACAGAAAACGAGCATGAACTCATCCAATTCATTACCTCACATACATCCCAACATCTCATCCCAACATCTCATTCACGCATACCTACTCCTCCACTCCGATTAACTTCCTGGACGTATTAACTCCATTTGAAGACGGGGCACTAATCACCAATGTCTACAGAAAA